>NC_060119.1:211844226-212147917 GCF_021461395.2 Schistocerca americana
CTTATATTAACATGTTTACGTACAACGTCCGCTTGGAACGTAAGTACCTCACTGATCGCTACTGCGTTATGCTCATGTATAGGCAGTGCTTTTGCGCCGTTCAGCATTTGACTCTACTGCAGTGGCATGTTACAGAGGAGCCGAGTGGGAGGCGCCTCTGCACGATTTCAGGAATCGTCCGGAAGCGCTCGTGGGGCTAAGAAAACATGATCATTCAGTGAATCGTTTAGTTTAACATCTTTTACAAAGGGTGGTGCACTGTTGGCCTTAGTTGCCTCCTGCCCTGGTCACGAATAGACTCTCGGTGTCGGAGGCTGCATCAGTCCTCTTGTGTCGACACGGATGCTTAGCTCAGCCTGGTACAGCACGGTTGGCTGCTATCCGCTGGGGAAGTGTACTCGATCCCGCTCCGTGCCTCTTCTTCCCTGGATCGCCCCATCTGCGGTGTGGTGTAGGCGGCAGGCGTTGAACCCAGTACTGCCTTCCTGGTAGACCCCGCACCCGGAGGCGCCTAGGCGTGCCGGACGGTGGTCCTCCAGGAACCCTTGTCGTCGTCTTCCGTCCCACACTCGGAGAGTACAGCACCTGACACTGCACTGCTCCAGGTATTTCGTCAGCTCTCCCTTCAGCAGTGATTGGTGTGACACTGCATGAAGTTCGACAGTGGAGTTCAGCTCTGCGGCACTCCACAGCTGGCTGGTACTGCGCTGGTTTATCTGAGACAAGACTTACTAAAACAACATGGTCATGGAACGGAATGTCGTCGACACTGACTCCATCGTTCCCACTGACCTGAACCGTACTCCTTTACTTGGAGCTGGAGCTCAAAATGGTTAGCCGGCCGAAGTGGCCGTGCGGTTAAAGGCGCTACAGTCTGGAACCGCAAGACCGCTACGGTCGCAGGTTGGAATCCTGCCTCGGGCATGGATGTTTGTGATGTCCTTAGGTTAGTTAAGTTTAACTAGTTCTAAGTTCTAGGGGACTAATGACCTCAGCAGTTGAGTCCCATAGTGCTCAGAGCCATTTGAACCATTTTTTTCAAAATGGTTCAAATGGCTCTGAGCACTATGGGACGTAACATCTGAGGTCATCAGTCCCCTAGAACTTAGAACTACTCAAACCTAACTAACCTAAGGACATCACACACATCCATGCCCGAGGCAGGATTCGAATCACACACACACACACACACACACACACACACACACACACACACACACACTCTAACACAAACAAATTAAAAAAACATATATCAAAGGAATAGAAACGAAAGTAGGCCAGTAGCCTAATGTCTCTGTGCTTTCTAAAACACAGTAAATATTTGACCAATTTCTTCATGAATAGTATATATCGGATACAAACAGACATAGACGAATAAATATATTTACAAGAATGCTGCTACCGTTATTTCGTGTAACTATGGAGTACTCATGGCCTTACGTGATCAATAGTAATCAGCCAGTTTAACCTCCGATAACTCATGTACTATTCAAGTTACCTGCCTGTAATTCGTACCGATTTAGGTTTACACTAATAGCTTTCTAAGGACACATCGATCGACAAAATCGGATGAACTGTTTAGATATTGGAAACTCGTTTCTGGGTGTTACTTGTATAATTTACAGTCAGATACTAAACTTTAAACTAATAAAGATATTGAATATCTGATTACACAATCAGAATCGTCGTGCAAATAATGGTAATGTACATGTTTCTTTTTAAGATGTCATGATTCCTCTGGCTATTATTAATTTCTACATGAACTGTGAAATGTCTGCCATTATGGTTTCACAAAGTCCGCCATTCTTGACACACCCGGCATACAAATCTCCTTCATCGACACAAAGCACAGACCTCGTCACAGCGTCAACAAGGAATTCCCAGCCACGCTGTCGGCCTGGACCACGCGCTGGGGCTACCCCTCTTGGCCCAGCTAACGTTAGGCGCCACGCGGTTGCTGACGAGTCCCGGCTTGCCGAGCGGCCCGTGCCGCCACGCCAACTTCGAACTTGGAATATTTTCAGGGCGCCACAACTCGCCCGTTACCTCACAAAAAAATGGTTCAAATGGCTCTGAGCACTATGGGACTCAACATCTTAGGTCATCAGTCCCCTAGAACTTAGAACTAGTTAAACCTAACTAACCTAATGACATCACACACACCCATGCCCGAGGCAGGATTCGAACCTGCGACCGTAGCAGTCCCACGGTTCCGGACTGCAGCGCCAGAACCGCTAGACCACCGCGGCCGGCCCGTTACCTCACAATGTGAAAAGGTTTCCGACGTCATTATGGCCGTACGACGGGAATTAAGAGGCTTTGAACGTGGAACTAGACGCATGGGACATTCCATTTCGAGAATCGTTAGGGAGTTCAATAATACGAGGTCCACAGTGTCAAGAATATGTCGAGAATAGCAAATGTCAGGCATTATCTCTCACTACGGAAAGCGCAGTGGCCGACGGCCTTCACTTAACGACTGCCAGCAGCGTCGTTTACATAGAGTTGTCAATGCTAACAGACACGTAACGCTGCGTGAAATAAGCGCAGAAGTCTGTGTGGTACATAAGAGGAGCGTATCCCTTAAGGCAGTGCGGCGAAATTTGGCGTATTAGGGGTATGGCAGCAGACGACGGAAGTGACTGCCTTTGCTAACCGCACGCCGTCGACTGCAGTGCCTGTCCTGCGCTCGTGCCCGTGTCGATTGGACCCTAGACGACTGGAAAACCGTGGCCTGGTCAGGTGAGTCTTCATTTCTGTTAGTAGGGCTGATGGTAGTGTTCAAGTGTTGTGCAGATCCCACGAAGCCATGGACCAGAGTTGTAAACAAGGCTCTGTGCAAGCTGGTGGTAACTGTGTTTACATGGAATAGACTGGGTCCTTGGGTCCAACTAAACCTATTATTGTTACATTCGGCTACTTGGAGACCATTTACAACCATCCAACGATGGAATTCTTATGGATGACAATCTTCCATGTCACAAGGACACAATTGTTCGCGATTGGTTTCAAGAACATTCTGAACAATTTGGGCGAATGATTTTGCCACCCATTTCGAGCATTTATGGGGCAGAGGCCACACTTGATTTTAAACGGTCTAACTCTACTTATTACTGCCCCGCTCTTGTAATTCATCAAAACGTCTCGTTTGGGCAATTCACACATTATCTGTCCCATATTAATCGCTTATTTGGTTTTCTATTTATTTTAATAATATTCTAAATAGATTAATACTTCGTTGTTTAGCCGGCCGAAGTGGCCATGCGGTTAAAGGCGCTGCAGTCTGGAACCGCAAGACCGCTACGGTCGCAGGTTCGAATCCTGCCTCGGGCATGGATGTTTGTGATGTCCTTAGGTTAGTTAGGTTTAACTAGTTCTAAGTTCTAGGGGACTAATGACCTTAGCAGTTGAGTCCCATAGTGCTCAGAGCCATTTGAACCATTTGAACTTCGTTGTTTAACTATATGTACATGTTGTCCGTGGTTACGAGCAATTCTTTGTATTTCTTGTTGTGGATTGGCAGGAGCCAACCCATGGGGTTTGGAGGAAGCCGAAAGGCACGCGTTTAAGCTCACGCAGGCTGGCGTGAGGTCTGGAACAGGACGAGGTAGTTAGACTAGAAAAAAAGGATGTAACTGGTGGAATACTTAACTTTAATCCATTAATGTTGAACGTAGCTCTTGTCTGTACATTCTTTACAATATCAATAGCAACAGATAATGGCGCCTTGCTAGGTCGTAGCAAATGACGTAGCTGAAGGCTATGCTAACTATCGTCTCGGCAAATGAGAACGTATTTTGTCAGTGAACCATCGCTAGCAAAGTCGGTTGTACAACTGGGGCAAGTGCTAGGAAATCTTTCTAGACCTGCCGTATGGCGGCGCTCGGTCTGCAATCACTGATAGTGGCGACACGCGGGTCCGACGTATACTACCGGACCGCGGCCGATTTAAAGGCTACCACCTAGCAAGTGTGGTGTCTGGCGGTGACACCACATTTCTCACGACATGTAAGTAATTTGCAATTCTTTCCATTAGGAGTAGCGTGCTCCATGAGATCCAAGATATCGGTTGTAATTTTTTAATCCGTTTACTTCAGATCGCTTTCAGTTACTGTATAGATATCTTTAGTGCAGTTACATCCAAGTCATGACTAATCGTAAATAAAATCACACATGTCACCACACTGACATTGCAGTTAAGAAACAGTCAAACTGTAATGTCAACGTCGGCCGAAGTGGCCGCGCGGTTCTGCGCGCAGCAGTTTGGAACCGTGAGACCGCTACGGTCGCAGGTTCGAATCCTGCCTCGCGCATGGATGTGTGTGATGTCCTTAGGTTAGTTAGGTTTAACTAGTTCTAAGTTCTAGGGGACTAATTACCTCAGAAGTTGAGTCCCATAGTGCTCAGAGCCATTTTTTTTTGTAATGTCAATGTGGTACCATGTGCGATTTTATTAACGACGAGTCATCATGAGTTAGATGAACTGCACTGAAGACAGCTGCACAGTAGCCGAAATCTGTCTGCAAGAAACAGATTAAAATTTACCGCCGATGATGTTCCTCTTCCTCATCCCTTTGTTACAAAGATTGATCTAGTCGTACAACATGGATAGAATCTATAATATAATATAATTCACTCTTTGGAACCTCCTCCCACTCTGTCTTTTCATTTGCTTACGCTTAGTTTTGATGTTTTCTGTAGTATCGTGTTGTACCGTTAAATATTATTTCTACTCTGTGAGTTTTTCACCGGTAATATCTTTCAGAAACTAGCTCTCTAACTAGCTAATGTCTTTGACGAAAATTAGTTGCCTTTGACGTTGAACTTCGAAGCCAAAACCAATTTTCAATACAAATATTGTATAATATCCATGTTTTTTGTGCCTATTGCAAACATCAGTTATTACAGAATATAACTTGCCACAATAATAATTATCAACGTAGATAGTTATCATCTGATATATACTGCGCACCGACATTGGTATAGCAAGCAGCCCACAAATCGGTGGGTCCTGCTGTGTTTGGAGATAGTCCACCATTCTTACTATCGTTCAAGTGTCTTCTTTCAATCTGATGAGTCGTATGCCAAGTGGTTTGGCGACAGCGTCTACATCTATACGAGATACGTTCAAAAATTTACGGAACTTTCTCCACAAAATTTTTCTACGCTTACCTTTCACTTATTGTGCATGGTCACCCACGAAGTACTCTCCTCCACAAGCACCCAACGCCGTTTCCACTTCCGGAAGCAGTACGCCTCTTGCTGGATCGCGTGAAGTGCCGTTTCCGAAATTTCTTTTATCTCGTCTGTCGTTGCAAATCTTCGCCCTTTTTAACGGGTTTTCATCTGTGGAAATAAAAAAAAAATTTAAAAAAGCTGCCCGCAGGAGCCAGGTCTGGAGAGCGTGGGGAGTACGGAACATGAAGCAGCACAGCGGTTTGGTTTCTTGTGTACCACTCACGCACCAACAGGGATGAATGTGTGGGAGCGTTATAATGATGCAAGAGACATGAATTGTCTCGCCACATTTCAAAAAATGGTTCAAATGGCTCTAAGCGCTATGGGACTTAGCATCTGAAGTCATCAGTCCCCTAGACTTAGAACTACGTAAACCTAACTAACCTAAGGACATTGCAGACATCCATGCCCGAGGCAGGATTCGAACCTGCGACCGTAGCAGCAGCGCGGTTCAAGACTGAAGCGCCTAGAACCGCTCGGCCACGCCACATTTCGGGCCGTTTCCTTCTCACATTTTTTTCGCAGGCGTCGCAAGACGTCCCGATAGTACCATTGATTAACAGTTTCTCCCAGTGGCACAAATTCATGACGAACTAATCCTTCAGAGCCAAAGAAAACTATCAGCATAGCTTTGATATCTGACCTGACCTGACAAGGTGTTGCAGAACCTTCCTATTGTGAAGGCTGAACCTTGGTCTCAACATTATAACAATAGACCCACGTCTAATCACCAATTATGAGTCTCTTAAGGAACATCTCGTTCTCATTTTCGCGATCTAAAAGCTCTTCACAGCATGCGAAGCGAAGGACTTCCTGGTCTGGACTCATGAGCTGTGGGACGAACTTGGCGGCAACACGATGCATTCCAAGATGCTATGTTAGGATTTCGTGACATGATCCAACTGAAAAGTTACATTCTTTTGCAGTCTCTCGGACAGTCAGTCTTCGATTGGCACACACAATTTCGTCGACGTTCCTGATATGAGCCTCGTCGGTAGACTTTGAAGGGCGTCCCGAACGAGAGTCATATTTAACTACTGTCTGACCATTTTTAAACCATGTGAACCATTCGTAACACCGAGAATGGGTTAAGGAGACACGCCCCTGCATTTTTAGCATTATCTTCACCCTTGTAGTGCAACTGATCTATAAATGAGAGATAACTCAAAATTCTTACACACAATTAGGATCATTAGCCAAAGCGCTTTCCAAAAAATCATTCAGATATTTATTATATTTTGGTACTGACAACCATATTTATAATAGTATAAAAAACGGAAAACTATTTCACTGCGGTACCATTTTCTTTAAAACCACTCACTGCACAGCATGGAAAAACTGTCAGAGTACAGACAACATTCACATAAGTGTTTAATGCCTCCAATTTCCTTCCCTGATGTTGGCTTGTGAAAATGACAAGTAATTTATTTTATTACAACAAAAATATTAAAAATTGTAGCTCAAATATCACCGACCTCATCATCATGCTATAAATTTTTCAGGAAATAGTAGGCAAGGGAGGTAGAGGAGCCCATGCTAAATATCTGTACCAATTTTTGTGAGTTTAACTTCAGTCACTTAGGAGAAAAGTGTACCTGAATGATGAAAATTCAAGTTTTCGGTAAATCACAAAAGATTTACAGATTTTTTAACTTACCACTATGCTCGTTTAGAACATTCCAGCTGAATATTCCAGTTGTCCTGTTCCCTTATCCTCCATACTCATTCTCTTCGTTCTTTTCTTTATCCTTGACTCCTTGGTAGCAGCTTCTGCAGCTGTCTCTGCTTCGGTTACCTGCAACTTATCAATAGCAGCTAGAGCTGAAGCCATATTCTTCCCCATCTGGATGTTCAATTTCTTCATAACACTGATGCTTGAAATTGCACCATCATTGAATGTTATTATTGCATCCATTACACCAATCTTCAGCAGTATCAGCCCAACAAACACAGTTTTGGGTATTCTCTCCCATATATAGCTGTTGAAGCTTTCATTTTAATTGTGAGAGAGACCATGCATACATTTCCTAAGTGGATTTTTATTTGACAGATCCGTATATATAGGCCTAGTTGTCTCCATTACTGCAAGTGGCAAGGAATTCTTGTCGGTATATTGTATGGCTGTAGCATTGCTCAACCAGTACTTGCACAACGATTCTTCCCCTTTCGTCTGTTGACACACTGTGAAGCCATGTTGCCCAAACAGCTCGTCACATGTTCTCCAAATCTCTTACATTTCTCCTTATTGCTAGTCCATAATATTGAGTCAAAGAACAACTTCGCTTCTTGTAAAATGACCTGGACCACCTAAGTGTTTTTCGTCTGACAGTTGTTTTCTACTAAAGTCCTTACATAATTTTCTCAGCCGAGCTCCCATTCTTTTTTGTACATGCCCAATACATACAAGCTTTTCTATCAGAGTGTCCCCATATGGTCTGTCATTAACAACAGTAGTGTGTCCTTACAGTATCCATCCCCAAGATAGCCTACATACCTCACACCACAACCTCTGATCTTCTAAAAATGTGTAGAACTCCTTTCGTTTCCATGTTTCCACGTGGGCCATCATGTTCTTTACACTAATACAGGTGCCAATAAATTTACTTGACCAACTCTGGCAGTGCTTTGTTAGACATTCATAATCTAGTATCTTACCAGTTTCAATCAATGTGGCTGTCACAACACCATTCAGAGAAGAATGACTTCTCTTCTGCCAAGATCCATCAAATGCTGCTACAATGTCTGTATTCTCAGACAAGGCTACTGCTTCTTCTGCTGCTCTTTTCACTGAATGTTCAGTCCGCAGCTCGTGGTCTTGCGGTAGCGTTCTCGCTTCCAGCGCACGGGGTCCCGGGTTCGATTCCCGGCGGGGCCAGGGATTTTCTCTGCCTCGTGATGACTGGGTGTTATGTGTCTTTCATCACCATTTCATCCCCATCGACACGCAAGTCGCCGAAGTGGCGTCAACTCGAAAGACTTGCACCAGGCAAACGGTGTACCCAACGGGAGGCACTAGCCACACGGCATTTACATTTACTGAATGTTCACTTACACCACATAAAGCATTATGTATGAGTTTATTGTATCTGTCAAACCTCAGTGGAGGTGGAGGCAAATCCATCACTGCACAAAAAGTCTGAGCAGCTGTCTTTCCCCTTCCAATACATCGCATTGCATAAGCAAGATGAATATTTACACTGTAATGTTAACGATCAGTTACTGGCGAAGTCACAGTATCACTGTGCACGTTACACGAGTTACAGGTGATCAGCAACAGACTTGAAAGACCCTTCGCCGGCCGCGGTGGTCTAGCGGTTCTGGCGCTGCAGTCCGGAACCGCGGGACTGCTACGGTCGCAGGTTCGAATCCTGCCTCGGGCATGGGTGTGTGTGGTGTCCTTAGGTTAGTTAGGTTTAAGTAGTTCTAAGTTCTAGGGGACTTATGACCTAAGATGTTGAGTCCCATAGTGCTCAGAGCCATTTGAACCAAAGACCCTTCCTTGCTGAAATGTCCTCATAAACGTCAATAGTATCTTCACAATTGCAGTACTTACATTTCACACCACTCTGCAAAAGTCTTGACAGCATATTTAGGTTCACAATAACATTTCCGTCGTTATTGCTGCTCACAATACTACTAGACTTGTTCTTATTACATTCAGAAAGCGAAAGTTTACGTCTAGAGGCACTGCTTGTAGACATAGTTTCCGTGGACGACTTTTGAAGCAAGTAATGTGTATTATTCGGTTGTTTGGAACTGGTTGCCGCGTAACTTTCGCTTGGGACTAAATTTCTTTACTCTCGGCATTTGTAACACAGTAAACATACACACACACAGAAACAAAAGAACACACAATAACTACAAAACCACACGCGTATGAAATTCCGAAATCATGTATTTTCAGACCTTTGTTTACATTCGAACCATAGCATTCTAGACATGTCTGTACTTTGATTCCGGGAGTCAGTGCCTTTTACAATACACCTGTGTTAACGAACCGTAACTAACGACGGAAAAAATAGAAGAACAAAATAATGCATCACGTATTCTGACGCACTTCAAACTTTCAGATGGGCATGGCCCCTGTGCAACATCACGTTCAATCTTAATTTTTGGACCAACGGAAAATGATAATGCCCGTAAACTATACATTTTTGAAATCAGCATGAAATGCTCTCTTCTGCACACGAAGAAATTTTTTTCACATTTTTGGTCATTTTCGCGAGCAGGTACTCTTAAGCATTCATCACCGTAGGGTTCCTGCATCATTTGAAGTGTCTCTGTAAAGGTTTTCTTGAGTTTCACGCAGAATTTAATACGGACGCTTTGCTCCGTCATCTCGGATTTCTAATCCTGTGCGACACAACGTCCTACTCAATACAGCGCTGAACAATAAATAATAGACATACAACAATGAAACTCCCGGAAGTTACAAATTAAACACAGGCGTGTGCAGGGATGCCAACCACATTTCGCTCCAACACACCATTGGCACAAAATTACGAATGTACCGGAATGTTTTGAACAGATCTTGTATCTCAACTCTGAAAGCCGGCTGTATGTAAAACTGTCACTTCCCCACTTTGCTATTCCAGCCGCGAGTCGTCCGTGGGAAGAACAAATGTTGGTAAGGCTACGTGTGGACTCGGATCTCTCTCACTTTACCTTTTTCGTCTTTTCGCGAAATAATACTTGACTGACTCTTGCAGCAACGTACGCTCTCGGAATTTTTGCACTCACGACATCGCGATGCAAATGCCTCTCTTGTAGCGTCTGCAGGTGACGTTGGCCGAGCGTCTCCATGACGCTTTCGCTCTAACTAAACGAAACACTCTGCTCTCTTGTAGATCTTCTCCATTTTCTCTATCAATCGTATCTGGTACAGGTCGAAATTTGATATACCGTACTCCAGCATCGGTCGAACGAAGTTTTTATTAGCTACCTCATTTGTGGATAGACTACACCTTCCTGAGGATTCTTCCAATGAATCTCAGTCTGGCACACATCTTTCCTGAAATTACTTATACGTGATCATTAAGCTTCAAATCGCTCTGTACGCTTACTTCCAGTTATTTAATGGATGCTATTTGTGTCCAGTGACTATTTGGCAATCATGTGATCATACCGCGAGGAGTCTTTTCGTCAATGTATGCGCATATGCGCTACATTTGTTTATGTTGAGGAGTAACTGCCAGTCCCTGAAATACACGTCGTGTGCTGCATTTCGCTACCATTTTCCAGTGTTGTAATCTGAGCCACTTAGTCTCTCAGTTTTACGAGTGTTATTCAGAAAGTTAGGTCCGATTTCTTATATAACATAAACCATCACAATTGTTTCAAAACAACTTTTCTTACGTAATTCCTTACATGTTTCTCTGTTTTTCTACATTGGTTTCCTATTTGTTTAAACATTTATCATAACGTTCTAAAAGCTTATGTACTTCTACTGTCTTGGAGGATAATCAGTCTTTAGCTGCTTCTTTCACCTGATCTGTTGCGAAGTACTTTGGGAGACGGAACAAGTGAAAATAGCTGGGCGTCAAGTTTGGACTGTACGGTATGTGGAGAATCTGTTCCCATCCGAAAGGTCTGATCAGATTTTGGGTATGAATGGTAGAGTGGGGTCTGGCATTGTCATGCAGCGACAAAACTTCAGATGTCACATTGCATGTCAAAGTTTAGTCAGTAAGCGGCGGAGTTTATTGTTGTCCCTTGCTGCACAAACTCGATTAGCAAGAGTCAATATCCATCCCAAAACACAGTTGCCATAACTTTGCGTCTTGAGATTTTCTGGTCGGCCTTGACTTCGATTGGTTATGTAGTGTGACGTCATTCTATTGACTGATGTTTAGACTCGCGGATCATGTGAGAAACCCACGTCTCGTCCCCTGTGACAATGTTCTTTAAAAATTGATGGCCTTCCTCACGAGATCTGTCCAAGAAATCAAGAGCACAAGCCATTTTTTCCATTTTGCGTTTCTCAGTAAGCAGCCTGGGAACCGAATGTCCACAAAAACTCTTAGAGACAATTTTGTACAAAGTTGTTCTGCCCACATTCGGAAATTCTAGTGCTAAGCTGAACTTGAGAATCGCCGTCCATCACGAATCTTTTTGTCCATGGCTTTGATCAAATCTTCTGAGATCACTGATGGTCGGCCTGATCACGGTTCATCATAGTCATTTTCCTGTCGGCCTTTGAAAGCTGTCACCCACTTAGGCAATTCGCTGACAGTCACCGCATTGGGGCCACACACCTGACTCAACTGTCTATGAACTTCCGCTGCTGCAACGTACCTTGCTGTCAAAAACTGAATCACATTCGATGGGCTGGTCAAGTTGTTATAAACATTTTGAGCTGACGCTGTAAAGAGAATATTGCGACAATACCAATACAAAGGCGTCGTTTGACGAGCAAGGCATCCCAGGGAATCGGTCCATATGCGCGTTTCAGTGTTCACGTGCATTCGATTAGCTACGGCGATTCGGACCGTACTTTCCGAACAACCCTCGTATATGGGCGGATTGGCTGCCAAGTGGTGTTCATCCAAAACTCAACTCTTTCAGAAATGCATGTCTAAAGTTGTAAGGTGTCAGGCAAATCCAACACTTTCCATGAAAACCCTGAGATGATAGCAAATCCGTCAGTATGTCACATAGCTCCGAATAAATCCTGACGCTAAATTAACCAAAGTAATACGATCAACGAGTGAGCAAATGGAATATCACAGAATAACACAAGAACGCCTAAATGCGTGTCATACCTTCCCACCGTGAAACAGACGCAGTTCCGAGGGGAGAAACGAGAACAGAAGCCGAGAGCAGAGTTGTGTAGGCTAAGAGGCCCTGCGATAAGGGACAGACACCCACGTCTCCAGCCGACAGCGAAGACCACCCCCAGCGCATGTTAAAAGATAGAGCCCTCCAGAAGAACATTATAGATCTTACGATAACACTAAAAGGGCCACACCAGCTGCAAGTTTTCACGTGAGACTATACGCATCTCTGTTACGTAGCAAACATTAAAAAAATTGCCACACCACGAAAAGTATAACGTTTCTCATTGGATAGACAGAATTTTTGTAGGCGGAGGTTAAGGTTAACATTGAGACCCTGATTGGTCAGTTGAAAACACAGCCAGATAGCTTTTCTTAAACCAACTTCGGTAAATTGTAGTAAGGAGAAGTTAGGAAGAGTTGCTTCCGAGACGGCGAGGTGCGTGGAGCTGCGCCGCCCGCCGCCCCCTGACGCTGACTAACCACCGACAAGGTAATGAACGCACGCGATGCCGCATAAGAGCGCATAAGGCTTCACTCAAAACTGCAGAAGTCTCATCTGTTACATCCTCTTTTTGCGTAATACTAGTGTCGATCGTCAATTAAACCTCATGGTATTCACGTTTGCTACTTGAAGTTAAAATCTGAAACGCGATAATTTTTCCGTTATATAATTACTGAGAAGCCACATCAGCCACTGTAATTTACGACAAGTTAAATAAGTAATTAAAGATAATTGTAGACCATTTTGATAGTTTTCTCTTTTATGAAACTTAAACCTAGATTATAGATGTGATGTGGCATAGGTCATCCTTCGATCCATTATAGAACTTGGAAACCAATTCAGGGAATATTCGTTCACATTTTTGTTGAACGCAGTTGATTTTTATCATCCTGTATTAAAATATTTTATTAATAGTGCAATTTATAAACAATGTTTTGTAAGTGGAATACAAATTCCAATGTTAAATTTAACTGCTTTTTTCGACGTTATTTTACCAGTTAACTAAAAATAGGAAAGCTTTGAACCCCTTGCACTATATTTAGTTAGTATTGAGATTCTTTTTTTTACAGGGAGTGCAGTGGAGCTGACGCTGAAATCATTAAGTATTTGATTATATCATCGCTAGTCTCACTGAACTCTTCAGAACTCTACATGCCATGTGTGGTCTGGCGTCTCCTTACCAGCAACAGGTCCCAGGTTCAAACTAGTCAATTCCGTAAAAAAACACGCTCAGAGCGTCGTTGCGCGAAAGTGGTAGGGAGACACGACTTAGAACAAACAGACACCACGCAGAATGTTAGAAAGTTTACAGTTCACTATTGATTCGTAAGTGCATATTTATGGAGTAAATTATGGTACGGCAAAAGCTGGTAAATGTAAATTTTCAGTCAGACTATATCAATCTTTTGTTGGCTGTTTTAAATGAAAACACCTTTTGCAGTACATGCAGTCTACATTACAAAACGTTTTTGATCTATACGTCTACCTGAACAATCGTTGTATGTTTCGCCACAGTTTCGCTAACTTTTTATCATATCTGCATCTACATCTGCATGATTAGTCTGCAAATAACGATTAAGTGCCTGGCAGGAAGTTCATCGAACCATCTTCAAGCTATTTCTCTACCGTTCCAGTTTCGAAAGGCGCGCTTGAAGAATGAGCATTTAAATATTTCTGTGCGAGGTCTGATTTCTCTTATTTTATCATGCTGATCATTTCTCCCTATGTAATTGGGTGGCAACAGAATATTTTCGTAATCGTAAGAGAATGTTGGTGATTGCAATTTCACGAGAAGATCCTGTCGCAACGAAAAACGTCTTTGCCTTAATGATTGCCACCTGAGTCCAGGCATCATGTCCGTGGCACTCTCTCCCTTATTTCGTGATAATACGCAATGAGCTGCTCTTCTTTGAACTTTTTCGATGTCCGCCATCAGACCCATCTGATGCGGATCATACGCCGCAACCAATACTAAAGAAGAGGGCGGAAGAGCTTGGTGTAAGCAGTCTCTTTGGATAGCCCGCTGCATTTTCTGTTCCGCCAATAAATCGTAGTCATTAGTTTGTTGCGCGATCATTCCAATTTAAGCTATTAGTAATCGTAATCCGCAAATAATCCATGTTGGCTATTTGTAAATAAATCGTTTTCTTCGAGGCAATTCATAATACTCGAACACAGAACATGTTCCAAATTCCTACTGCGAATCGACGTTAGTGATATGGGTCTCTAATTCAGCGGACGACTGCTATTTCCTTTCTTGGGTATTGGTGTGACTTGTGCAGTTTTCCAGTCTTTAGACACGGATCTTTCGATGAGCGTCCGGTTGTATATGATTGCTACATATGGAGTTATTGTATCAGCATACTGTGAAAGGAACCTGACTGGTATACAGTCTGGACCGGAGGCCTTGCCTTTGTTAATTAATTTAAACTGCTTCGCTACATCGGGGACATCTACTTCCAAGTTACTTATGTTGGCAGTTGTTCTTGATTCGAATTTTGGAATATTTACTTCGTCTTCTTTGTTGAAGGAGTTTCGGAAAACAGTGTTTAGTAATTCTGAGTGTAGTATTGAAAGTTTCCCATCTAACCTCCTTGCCTATGGACGCCAGATGAAAGTTGATGTCGTCAAGCCCTGAATGAAAATTGCACAACGGATAACTGGGGAGGGGAGCTTGAGAGCGCTACCTAGAGAGCGTGCCCTTTCTGTACGATACTAGGCGAGGGGCTGGAGAGCTCACACGCTGATGTGTGGGTCCTTGAATTCTATATCTTTTATTTTAAATGAGTTCCTTTAACTTGACTTCTTTATGATTTTTAAGGTATGTTAAAGATAGATGACAATTGGTTATCTATTTATTTTAAACATTATCATTCGACTCTACAGCGATTGCAGCAATTGTTCCAGTTTACAGATATTACAATTTTACATCTTATAGCTCATGTATATTATATTCTAATCTGCACGCACATTTCTACGGGCAAGACGGAATTGTGTTGGCCAAATGTATACCACCAAAGTCTCCCAATATTTTACATAGGACATCCACTACGTGAGGAGGATAACGGGCAAACTGGGGACCAGATACTTAACACAGGCGGTCAAATTTCCGAAATTAAACGAGAACATTCATTTCCTTACACTATCCGAAGCTGGAAATAAAAGAATTAGCACAAATATTCAAATACCTCTCTTCCATGCTTGAACATTGAGACAGACGCACTGAGGGCACGTCTGCTCACTTACCCGTCTTCTGTAACACTCCCCGATTATGGCGGGCACCCGGAGGTCTTCCTGGGCCCCTGTGGAGGGGATGGTCAAACCACTTGGCCGTGACCAACCTCTCCACCCCAAATCTTGTGACACTGGGAAGTCTTTGACTTTTACCTGCCTGTGATGTCTCTCGGATCCCCTACCCACGAGTGAGGTTGGCACTACTATTCTACAGAACTACTTCCCAACTAAGATTTGGCCACACTTTACGGAAAGGTGTGAGGAGGATTAGGAAAGTTCATATGCAGATTCACATTCACGTACAAGAAATGCATAATACACGTTGTTGTGGTTTGGCAGGAGAGCCAACCCACGAAGTTTAGAGGAAGCCGAAAGGCACGCGTTTAAGCTCACGCAGGCTGGCGTGAGGTCTGGAACAGGACAAGGAATTTAGACTTAGAAAAAAAGGAGGTAACTAGTGGAATACTTTAATCCATTAATGTTGAACGTAGCTCTTGTCTGTACATTATTTACAATATCATTAGTAACTGAACATGGCGCCTTGCTAGGTCGTAGCAAATGACGTAGCTGAAGGCTATGCTAACTATCGTCTCGGCAAAGGAGAGCGTATTTTGTCAGTGAACCATCGCTAGCAAAGTCGGTTGTACATCTGGGCGAGTGCTAGGAAGTGTCTCTAGACCTGCCGTGTGGCGGCGCTCGGTCTGCAGTCACTGATAGTGGCGACACGCGAGTCCGACGTATACTAACGGACCGCGGCCGATTTAAAGGCTGCCACCTAATAAGTGTGGTGTCTGGCGGTGACACCTCATTCCTCCCCCGTAAATCGGCGTACGGTTGTGTTATAAGGCTTCCGCCCGCCGTGGGGAGGACCCCATGTTGACGTATGCGACGAGGTGGGGAGCCTAACAATAGGCGAGGCTGTGCCACCCGCACCCTGCCATTCGGACCGCGGGGAGCTAGGAAACGCCTGAAAACCTACTCCAGGGTGCACGCCAACATGCGGTGTATGCGCCCGCAGAGAGACAGGAGGGGCCGAAGGGTCGACCTCCATCGGGCCGGGGCACCCGACGGGCGAAGACGACATATGGTCCGGAGCGGGCAAGAGTTCCATGTCGGAGGACAACTGGTCACGGGAAGCGATCGGCGGCGCGTGACCCAGGGAGGCGCCCGGCGGCTGCAGCGAAGCGTCCACTGCGGGCGTCACCGGCGGGAGAACAGACGGCGGCGGCGGCGCGTCGCCATGGGGCAAAATGGAAGGCAGCGTCGGTAACACCTGGGGCTGAGGCGAGCCGGTAGATGTGTCCCCAGGGCGCTGACCGGACGGCACCGTCGCTGAAAGCAGACGGCGAGCGGCAGATCCCATGCGACGACAGAGGCGCAGCTGGTTGAGATGCCGGCGCACCTCACCAGATGCCCCCAAAACCAGATACATAGCGCGGCCGAGGCAGCGAAGAATGCGCCCTTCGAGCCAACGCCGTGAACCTCGATAGTGGCGATAGTAGACAACGTCGCCTGGAGCAAAAGCAGGTGTCTGCCGCTGCACAGGAACCTGATGCGGCGGATGTAGCAAAGACATCAAGGTGCGATGAGGGCGACCGTGAAGCAACTCCGCTGGCGAGCGACCATCTCGGAGCTGAGAGCGATACGAGGACAAAAAGAGCAATAACGCGTCCTCCCGAGAATGCGACTCTTTCAACTTCAACACCTGTGACTTGAAAGTCCTGACCAATCGTTCAGCGGCACCGTTTGACTGTGGCGAAAATGGCGCGGTTGTCAGATGTTGAATACCATTGGCCTTGTAGAATGACAAATTCTGCGGACATGAATTGTGGGCCATTGTCGGAAACAATAGTCTGTGGAAGACCTTCAATGCAAAAGATAGCAGACAACGCTTGGATGGTGGCAGAAGACGTTGTGGAAGACATTCGGACAACAAAAGGAAAATTACTGAATGAATCAACCAGAACCAACCGTCGAGCATTCCAGAATGGACCAGCAAAATCGATGTGTAAGCGTTGCCAAGGGGAAGTGGCTTTTGGCCATGCAAAGAATTTCCGCGGTGGTGCGGATTGTTGTTCGGCACACGCCATGCAAGAAGAGCACATATTCGTAATCGCAGCATCGATTCCGAACCAAGTACAGTGCTGACGAGCAAGTTGTTTCATTCTCACGATACCTCAATGTCCTTGGTGGAGAAGCTGTAAGACAGAGGACTGTAACGAACGTGGGACCACGACCCTGGACTGATCATTATCAGAACGCAACAGCAAAACACCACGTCGTACAAAAAGTCTCTCTTTGTGAGCAAAAAATCGGCGAACCAACGGATCCCCGATCCGTGACTTGACAAGGGCCATTGCGTAGCAACAAAACGCAGAACGGTAGCAAGGACAGGGTCAGCAGCTGTGGCTGTAGCTACACGACGAAAATCAATCGGAAACGATTCGACCACGTCATCGGTTTCCGCATCAATGTACATGCAAGCAAGTTCGGAGGAATCGAATGCTCTATTCTCAGCAACAGGCAAACGGGACAACGCATCGGCGTTTCCGTGCTTAGCAGTGGACCGATACAAGATATCGTAGCGGTACTGCGAGAGGAAAATGGACCAGCGAATGAATTTCTGCGCTGTACGCGGAGGTACAGGCTTGTTCGGATGAAAAAGCGATGTCAAAGGTTTGTGGTCTGTGATGATGGTAAAGTGACGACCATACAAGAAATCATGAAACTTTGTAACACCAAATACGAGAGCCAATGCTTCTTTCTCGATTTGTGAATAATTTCTTTGCGCAGACGAGAGCAATTTGGACGCAAAGGCATAGGGCGATCGTGCGATCCATCTGTGTTCGCAAGCAAGCACCGATCCCGAAATCCGAGGCATCCTCCATCAACAAAAGGGGCTTCTGGGGATCGAATGGCGTAAGGCGAGTATTGGAAAGTAACGCCGATTTCAACTGGCGAAAGGCGCGTTCGCATTCCGTCGTCCAGACGAACGGAACATCTTTACGGCGTAAGCGATAAAGCGGAGCTGAAATGGAAGAGGCATGGGGAACATAGCGATGATAATAATTCATTTTTCCCAGCACACTCTGTAGCTGCTTCAAATTCTGCGGCGAAGGCAAGTCTTGTATGGCACGGAGGTGCTCGGGACTAGGATGTATGCCTTGGGCATTGAGTACATGTCCCAGGTAGGGCAAATCGCGAGCAAAAAACACACGTTTGCCCTTCCACAAGGGAAGACCATTTTGTCGCAAGACCTGAAATAATGTTCTGAGAATGGCTAAATGTTCTTCTTCCGTCGTTCCGGAGATCACAATATCGCCCAGATAGTTTGCTGCAGTAGGGACCGACGCACAAACAGTTTGCAGATATTGCTGAAACAATGCAGGGGCGGACGCACACCCGAATGGCAGTCGTTTGAATCAATACAAACCAAGATGCGTGTTAACCACCAAATCGCGCTGGGAGTCTTCGTCCACTGGTATTTGCAAGTACGCATCTGCTAGGTCCAACTTCGAAAAATATTTACCCGGGCACAGTTTGTCAAAAAGATCTTCCGGGCGGGGTAAAGGAAAAGTTGCAATCACTAGTTGTGGATTCACTGTTGCGTTGAAGTCCACACAAAGTCTCAATTATCCCAAAGGTTTTGGCAAAATTACTAAGGGTGATGCCCAGAGAGAAGCCTGCACACGTTCAGTTACACCTTGTGATTCCAAATAGTGTAATGTTTTTGCGACCTCATCACGCAATGCGTGGGGAACATTGCGCGCTCTGAAAAATTTCGGTTGCGTGTTTACTTGCAGTTCCAAATGTGCTTTATAGTTCTTAGTGCAACCAAGGCCCGGTGCAAAAATGTCTGCAAATTCTTCACATAGACGAGAAACACCGTCTGAAGGCACAGTCTGGTTCACTGATAGGACCTGATTTATTATAGACAAGTTAAACAACTGAAATAAATCGAAACCAAACAAGTTCACTGCAGAAGAAGAACGAAGGACATACAATGACACAAGTTTTGTTTGTCCCTTGTATGTTGCAAGAAGGCTGCACTGTCCTAACACAGGGAGCCCGTGACCTGAATATGTAGTTAGCTTAATATTTGCGGCACGCAACGGAGGTGTGCCCAGTTGTTTGTACGAGTCTTGATTGATCAGTGAAACTGCAGCTCCGGTATCAAGCTAGAATGGTATCACTTTGCCGTTAATGTCCAAGTCTACAAAAAGTTTATTGTCCTGCTGACGACAAGAGCGACTGTCTCGTGCAACGTGAACTGACACTGGTACGTAATCACTTGCGACTTGACGGGATTTCCGGCGATGTCGACGCACACTGTTTGTAGGACGAACACAGTCACTGTTAGAGAGAGTGGCACTGGGCAGAGCGGAATGAACAACATGAATTTCTATGGACGAAGGTTCACGAGCCTGAGTATCCTTGGTTCGAATTCGGCGCGAAGCAAAGGGCCTGGAATGGTTGTGAGTGTCCGATCTGAGCTTTTTCTGGCAAACACTCTGAACATGTCCTTTTTTATTACAGAAAAAGCAAATAGCCTGGCGTGACGGGCAATTCTCACGCGAATGTCTAGTAACACACTGCGGGCATGATTTTAGCACTGCATTTGCTTGCCTGCACGGCACACGTGACTGAAAGCCTGGCGGCCGCTGGGCGGCCGGGCGCGAGGACTGTTTTACTGTTCTGTGCAGCGCGCCCGGCGGGCCAGTTAACCTGACACACGGGTGGCCAAGTTTCAAATGATTCCTGAGCAAAGTCAAGTGTGTCCTGCCGATCCAATATGCCCATCACTTGTTGAAGGGAGGGATTGACTAGTTTCAAAATCTGTTCCCCTATACGAACATCAGAAACGTTCTGTGCAATTGCATCACGTACCATAGTATCTGAGTAAGGGAATCCACATTGACACTCAAAAGCACAATCCCTAGTAAGGCCTTGCAAGGTTGCAACCCACTCCCGATTAGTCTGACCTGCCGTACGTTTTGTACGAAAGAAGGTATACCGTTTGGCAACTACATTGACTGATTCTTTGAAATGTGCATCTAATGCAGACATAATTTCGTCGTAGGACAGAGTTGCTACGTCGCGTCGGGGAAATAATTTGACTATCACACGGTATGTGGTCACCCCTATGGAGGAAAGGAGAAAAGGCTGCCACTCATTACCTTGAATTCTGTAGGCAGAGAGATGAAATCCAAATTGGCGTGACCACTCCGTCCAGCTTTCCAGTGCAGCATCAAAAGGTCGAAAAGTTGGTGCAGCATCGTGCTGTGGCTGCGTCAGCGGTGGAGTGGCGGCCGCCGCATCGTTTTGCATTGCTCGTTGACCCTCGACGAGCTGTCCAAGGCCTGCGTCTGCTGATTCTGTAAGCGATAAAATTCGGACAGTACATCTGGAGATTGTGGCGAAGCCATTACACAAGTAAATCAGGGCAGTATAGGTACGAACGCGGTTTGGCCTCGTCGCCAAAATGTTGTGATTTGGCAGGAGAGCCAACCCACGAAGTTTAGAGGAAGCCGAAAGGCACGCGTTTAAGCTCACGCAGGCTGGCGTGAGGTCTGGAACAGGACAAGGAATTTAGACTTAGAAAAAAAGGAGGTAACTGGTGGAATACTTAACTTTAATCCATTAATGTTGAACGTAGCTCTTGTCTGTACATTATTTACAATATCATTAGTAACTGAACATGACACCTTGGTAGGTCGTAGCAAATGAAGTAGCTGAAGGCTATGCTAACTATCGTCTCGGCAAATGAGAGCGTATTTTGTCAGTGAACCATCGCTAGCAAAGTCGGTTGTACATCTGGGCGAGTGCTAGGAAGTGTCTCTAGACCTGCCGTGTGGCGGCGCTCGGTCTGCAGTCACTGATAGTGGCGACACGCGAGTCCGACGTATACTAACGGACCGCGGCCGATTTAAAGGCTACCACCTAATAAGTGTGGTGTCTGGCGGTGACACCACACACGTCACATATAAATACGTATTTTGAAGCCTGACACATATCTTTCCACCCGTCCACATGGGTTGATTTTGTTGCACCCGCGGCCGGCCGCGTCGTGCAATAAAATTGGCGGCAGAGCCGCTCTGTTTGTATTTCTCGTTGAGATCGAGCAGCGAAACCTGCTGCTTATAGAGCGGAAAGTACTGTACCGTTCCAATATGTTTAGTATATCTATTTCTAGTATCACGTTGATGTCCATCATATTTTCTAACCTTTTCCGAGCAGTGAACTGCAACAGTCAAAAAATGGTTCAAATGGCTCTGAGCACTATGGGACTCAATTGCTGAAGTCATCAGTCCCTTAGAACTTAGAACTACTTCAACCTAACTAACTTTAGGACATCACATACATCCATGCCCGAGGCAGGATTCGAACCTGCGACCGTAGCGGTCGCGCGGTTCCAGACTGTAGCGCCTAGAACCGCTGGGCCACTCCAGCCGGCTGCAACGGTCACATACATATTTTTACGGTCTTTAACAAACACGCCGGGTTATTTTTGTCTCGAGCAATACAGACACAATTATATGAATTTTTCGCATACAACAGAACACAGCAGACAAGTAATCAAGGTTATCAGTTGGTAGCGGAAAACGCGAGCGCTTGGATGTTGTTGCCTTGCCGCTCATCAGTTTCATTCAGTGTAACACTATTCGGCGCTCTCTACGAACGAACTACTGAACTGAGACTGACGCCACTTGTCGGATACAAAGATCGACCTGTATAGCAATGATAAGAATGTCAGATCATTTTTCAATGTTTGTTACTTACAGATCTTGGCATCTAATCCGCACGAATCTACCTACATATAAACTGACTGTGTGGAATCTCTCTCCCGCTACAGGGACACTGAGTTCCACTTCGGCAGTCGTTTGACAACACTGGACAGCTCGATAAACTAAAAAAAAGGAATTATTTACCAATCAACTGCAAAATATTTTGTCTTTTGCTTCTCCTTTCTCTGCAGTGTTGCTTACCTCCGGGTGGTGTGTCTTTGCTTAAACACTTACTTCTCGAATTTGAAGGTTGGCTGGATATGGTCGGCACCTCATAGCCTGTAATTATTGGACAAACCATGTGTCGGAACTACTATGTTCCGGGGCAACTGCGGTTCGAACTAAGAGTTCAGATTTAGTTTTAACTATGTGACTCGGGACAAGTACTACGACGTCAGAATACAACAGAATCAGAAGATACATTTCCTGGTGCACAAATGGGCACATTTCTGGGCTTAGTTTGCTTTGCGAAGATTTCCATTATCCATTCAACTCCCACGATTCCTTTTCGTTCCACCTCCAAAGTTCTAACTGAGCTCTGCTTCATGCCATTCACTTGAATTTCATTTTTCCCTGAAACATTAGATCTAGATTTCGATGCTTGGTGAAGTGCCGCAACGATCTGAATGGTCGAAGGAAACAGCTCAGGGATGAAGAGACCTCACTTTACTCGAAGCTCACAAATCGAACGATAGCGCAACGCCGTGTCACGGCAGCAGCAAACAGCCTCTCTGACATTTGCATATCATTCCCAGCACGCGTCCTCCATACGTATGTACACACATGTAGGCGCTCCATACTGGGCGGTCGTAGACCGTGAGCCGAAGGTAGCGTTCATGGGTTACAGGTTATGTTAGGGAATGCAATGCCGCATCTTGTCAAGGAATAAACTGTGTGCTTTGAAACATTTACATCTAAGAAGAAATTTATTACATAAATAATTTCTCTTCATGGACACGAAAAAGCAATCATAGCTCCATAAATAGAACAGTTGACATTAGAGTTACACTTTCCGTCGACGTCG
Organism: Schistocerca americana; assembly: GCF_021461395.2. Classification (NCBI taxonomy): domain Eukaryota; kingdom Metazoa; phylum Arthropoda; class Insecta; order Orthoptera; family Acrididae; genus Schistocerca; species Schistocerca americana. The sequence goes on from NC_060119.1 coordinate 211,867,285, forward strand.
TGTTCATTAGAGTCGAAATAAAAGCTCGAAGTGGACAAGAAACATCTCCAGCATCCATCCATAACTTCGAAAGTTGAATGAAAACGCCTGTTTTAACTCAAAAGGAACCGTGGTTTCTTTGTCCACTGCTTGCAGATGTTGCACAAAAAATTCATCTAAGTAAGGGAATTTTATATGTCGTAGTAAGCCTTTTGACAGTTCTAAATTTTTACTTCTAGAGGGCGTCGAGTAGACCGGGAGATTATAATTAAAATGCAGCCACTCACAGAGGTCCAGTGTGGACTGTAACTATCGTATGCCAGCGAAACTTCGTGGATATACTAATGCGTTAACGTGGAATCGACTCACAATGGGAAAACGTTAGTCCCAAATTTGGCCTTTAGGTGCAAATCTGACGCTGGGCAGCATCTAGTCGTGGTCTCACATTGAACAAATTGTGTAAGTGGCAGTTAATAATAAAATCAGCGTCATGTCTTTGTTACTTGTTTGAATTTGCCGACGTCCCGTTATTAATCCAGCGCTAGTAGAAACGCTCTTGTACGTCCTTCTTGCATTCACAGCGCACCTGGTGGCCAGAACGGTAACTAATTTTTTTCCAGCGTAAATCGGTTCTGCATTAACGCATTAGAATATCTACCATGCTTCGCTGCAATACGATAATTACAGCGCATCTGAACCTCTCTGAGTAGCTATAGTTTAGTTATAACCATCCGATACATGAACATTAATTAGATCAGCTTCAGTAAACCACTTTAGTACAATGTACTTAACTTTGGTGGACATCCACATCAACATGATAGCGATATACACTATGTGATCAAAAGTATCCGGACACCCCCAAAACACACGTTTTTCATATTAGGTGCATTGTGCTGCCACCTACTGCCAGGTACTCCATATCAGCGAACCTCAGTAGTCATTAGACATAGTGAGAGAGCAGAATGGGGCGCTCCGCGGAACTCACGGACATCGAACGTGGTCAGGTGATTGGGTGTCACTTGATTGGGTGCCACTTGTGTCATACGTATGTACGCGAGATTTCCACACTCCTAAACATCCGTAGGTCCATTGTTTCCGATGTGATAGTGAAGTGGAAACTTGAAGGGGCACGCACAGCCCAAAAGCAAACAGGTCGACGTCGTCTGTTGACTGACAAAGACTGCCGACACTTGAAGAGGGTCGTAATGTGTAATAGGTCGACATCTATCCAGACCATCACACAGGAATTCCAAACTGCATCAGGACCCACTGCAAGTACTATGACAGTTAGACGGGAGGTAAGAAAACTTGGATTTCATGATCGAGCGGCTGCTCAAAAGCCACACACCACGCCGGTAAATGCCAAACGACGCTTCGCTTGGTGTAAGAAGCGCAAACGATAGACGATTGAACAGTGGAAAAAACGTTATGTGGAGTGGCGAATCGCGGTACACAATGTGGCGATCCGATGGCACGGTGTGGATATGGCGAATGCTCGGCGAAAATCATCTGCCAGCGTGTGTAGTGCCAAAATTAAAATTCGGAGGCGGTGATGTTATAGTGTGGTCGTATATTTCATGGAAGGGGCTTTCACCCCTCGTTGTTTTGCGTGACATTATCACGGCACAGGCCTACATTGATGTTTTAAGCACCTTCTTGCTTTCCACTGTTGAAGAGCAATTCGGGGATGGCGACTGCATCTTTCAACACGATCGAGCATCTTTTCATAACGCACGGCCTGTGGCCGAATGGTTACACGACAAGAACATCCCTGTAATGGACTGGCCTGCACTGAGTCCTGACCTGAATCCTACAGAACACCTTTGGAATGTTTTGGAACGCCGACTTCGTGCCAGGCCTCACCGACCGACATCAATACCTCTCCTCAGTGCAGCAATCAGTGAAAAATGGGATGCCATTCCCCAAGAAACATTCCAGCACCTGACTGAACGTATGCCTGCGAGAGTGGAAGCTGTCATCAAGGCTAAGAGTGGCCCAACACCGTATTGAATTCCAGCATTACCGATGGAGGGCGCCACGAACTTGTCATTTTCAGCCAGGTGTCTGGATACTTTTGATCACATAGTGTACGTTTGACACAATCGCAGAACACAATGGTAACGGTTTATTGCTTGAATACTAACGCTGCGCTCTCGCAACTAGTTTTAGTCTAATACAGAATGACAGTCAAATATCACTTTTCGTTTAGTTATGAACTTCGGTAGACTGGTCTGACTAACGACACCAGCTAGTTCCTGGAATTGAAGTACGATGAGACTGCTGTCGGAGTGGACTCCAGAGCGGGATGAGAGGCACTGCGCTATGAAGTAAGTAGAGTACGGAACCTCTCGATGACGTGTCTTGCTCGACGTCTCTCATTCGTGGCTGCGTCTGGCAGTGACTGACATTTAGCTTGTAATCCCTAAAGCAAGATTAGAATAATTTTCTGAAATGCAAAAACTGAATTTATTTTATTAAATTGTTCATGCATTTTAGTATAGGTCCTGCATTATTTTTCCAAATAATCACAATTTACCTCAATATATTTTTTCATTCGTGAGACGAGTTTTTTGATTCCTGTGCCATAGACGTGTCCCTCCGCCTTTTTCACCGTTCTTCACTTCTATTTTTATCTTATCGTCTTCGACGGAAAAGTGTTTTCCACGAAGGTGTTCCTTCAGTTTTGTGAACAGATGATAGTCACTAGTTGCGAGATTGGGGCTGTGAGAGGGGTGGCTGAAAACATCCCAACCAAACGTAGTCAACAACTCATGTCTTGCATGAGCGCTGTGTGGACGCGTGTTGTCATCAAGGAGACAGACTACCGTTATCAGCATCCGGCGACATTTGTTTTGGGGAATGCTAATCAAAGACTGCGTCTCATTGGCAGTGCACTTACAAAATGTAACAGATCTACTAAGGAGACGGCCTACAATACGCTTGTCCGTCCTCTTTTAGAATACTGCTGCGCGGTGTGGGATCCTTATCAGATAGAATTAACAGAGTACATCGAAAAAGTTCAAAGAAAGGCAGCATGTTTTGTATTATCGCGAAATAGGGGAGAGAGTGTCGCCGAAATGATACAGGACTTGGGGTGGTCATCATTAAAACAAAGGCGTTTTTCGTTGCGGCGGAGTCTTCTCACGAAATTGCAATCACCAACTTTCTCGAAAATATTTTGCTGACGCCGACCTGAAAGATATAGGTGTTCGTTTTCTCCGCGCGCTATACAAGATTAGAATAATAGAGAATTGTGAACCTGGTTCGATGAACCCTCTGCCAGGCAGTTAAAAGTGATTTGCAGGGTATGCAAAGTTTCTTAATGGTCTTATAATATCATGCAGCATTTATTTTTTCGCCTCTTTTCAGGAAATCAACGAGCAGAACCCATTTTCTGTCCCATAACACTGACACCATGATTTTCCTCGCTGTTTGTTGAGTTTTGAATTTTTTGACTGAAGGAAAATGAATGTGGCGCCACTGCATTGACTGTCATTTGCTCTCTGCAGTATAGTGATAAGCTCAAGTTTCATCTCCTGTCGCTGTAGAGTTGAGAAAAGCCCCGTCTTCAGTATCAAAACGGTCAAGAAATTCGCGAGCGGCACTGACTGTTCATTTTGTGTCCTTCGGTAAGCATCTTCGGCACCGAGTTTGGTCGATCACTTAACGATTCCATGAACAACAGTTCGTGAAATGTTTGGATAAACTGCATACAGGCCGTCAATTGTCGAACGGCGACAAGATATTCTTCAATTTTCTGTATCACATCATCAGTCACAATAGATACTGAAATTCCGTACCCATTTCGTCAGATGCTGCCTTGACATAACGTCCTCTCCATAAACTGAAACAATTTCGCAATGAATCGCAGCCGCGTTCATGGCCTTAGCAATTAGGTAGCGAATTACAGCGCGCACATCGCACTTGGAGGGAGCCGGAATTGGAGCGATTTCTCACAGTCACCGCAACACTAATCGACGAGCTACTGATTGCTGGGAATGTTCTTTCCTTCCGGTGGCTTCCCCCCTCACGGCAGTGGTACCTACTTCCGCCGCGGGCGTTCAACGCTAAAGCTACATGCCTTGTAAACTTAGTTTCCGGATAACTTTCGTAGTTTCGTCGTGAGGCACCGTCTGTAGCAAGGACCACTCTTTTCGGACAACACCACAGGGAAGAGTATAATGCTCCCATCTATTGAATACGTGTGAGACCTGGTGATACCACGTTTGTAGGAGAAATGCTACACACATTCGCATCTCAGCCGCGAGCCTCTTATCTGCATCCACGGATATTAAACGTTTGCGAACTACATTGTGTAGTAGCCATACACTGGCGACATGCTTGCGCCTGGTCTGAATTTTCCTCTGCTGATGTCGGAACGTGTATTTTCCATTCCTTAGACTAATAAAGGGAACTCTAGAAGGTAAAACTTGTAGGGGAAGACAGGGACTGTAATATAAACGGGGATCCAAGTTTGTGTCCTTATTTTTATTTGATTATTGATGTGTCATAAGGTTTGTTATATGGTTAATTTCACTTTTATATGTGTGATCCTGTGGTGCTTGCAATTTCATATTTCAACATAGACACCAGTATTTGTAGCACACAGTTGCTCTTAGGGTACAGAGTTCCTGACAGACCACGACAACATATCATTTGACACGGGAACGCACTTCTCCCTAATTACTGTTTCCAAAGTAGACGAGTCACGCGGTTTTGTAACCTACACTTTCTCTTTCGAATATCCCCAGAGAAAGAAATCTAACGTAGGCAAGGGTGGGCTCCTCGGTGACCGCTCAACATTTCCACGACGTTCAATACGATTGCCTGGAAAATAACTGTCAAGCCAATCTCGCGAAACCGATACAAAGTGGGGACGGTGCGCCATCCTACATGAAGTGCATGCTGTCAATTTCGTTCCTGTTAGCAACAACAGGATGCACGGAATATTGTAGCATGTGCACATACCTCACTCTATTGATTGTTTCACGAAGAATGTACTGAATAATATGAATGTCATCACGAATGCCGGACCAAACTGTCAACGATGGTTGTGATTGCAATTTTTCAATTTTAGCACCAGGATTTCTTTTGACAGTGGCCCAGTAATGGTAGTTATGGCAATTAATGAATCCACCCACATGGAACACGGCTTCGTCTGACCACAGAATGTTAGTTAGGATATCCAGACCATCTTCCATCCACTGTAATGTTGATTCAACAAACAGCATCCTAACATCACCGTCCTCCGGTGACAATACTTGGACAAAGTGTCGTTTCCATGGCCTCTAGTCATTGCTCCTCGAAACGAACTATATTATGTCAAACGGAATTCCCTGTGACATTGTCTCAGTGACTTCGTGGGACTTCGTGCAAACGTCGCAATAGTGTTAACTTCAGCCTTTACGTCTACCCTTCCGGTGACTAACGAACTCGTAAGGATCTAATTCGCTTGCAGTCTCTTTATTGTTTTCACACTCATCGTCTCCCTTCTGCCGTCTCCACCATCTCCGCACCATTGAAGGCGATTGCCATACTTCATTCTAGCTGCCATCCGTCCACGGTCAGAAACGCTTAGCGTAGCCTTTTCGCCATCTTTACTTATTTGTGGTTAAACGAACAAACAGCAGTTATATAGCATTTAGGTAACAATTACGTAATTTTATTATTATTTTGCGTATGACACAATAACACATAAAATACAGTACCACGGACACCTTAAAATACAGTCTAGACCTTTATAGGGTTAGGTTAGGTTAGTGGTGTTTAACGTCCCGTCGACAACGAGGTCATTAGAGACGGAGCGCAAGCTCGGGTTAGGGAAGGATGGGGAAGGAAATCGGCCGTGCCCTTTCAAAGGAACCATCCCGGCATTTGCCTGAAACGATTTAGGGAAATCACGGAAAACCTAAATCAGGATGGCCGGAGACGGGATTGAACCGTCGTCCTCCCGAATGCGAGTCCAGTGTGCTAACCACTGCGCCACCTCGCTCGGTAGGATCTTTACATCTAAGTCACTGATCCAAACCACCACTTCGGAAGTAACCAGGTTTGAATCCACTAGATTTGCAGGGAAGGCAGGGAGGGGGCAGTCCACTGCTATATGCTTCATTGTTTGCAGAACGTCAGCAGAGTCACAGTGTGGGGTGTCCACCCAACCCCATTTATGAAGAATCGAAGCACTTCTTCCAACACCACATCTGAAACGGTTAAGCCTGCTCAAAGTGTATCTTGGCAAGCTGAAACCACTGAGCCTTACTGTTGGATCTTCAACTGTCAAGATGCCCTGTGGAGTAGAAGGTGTCCATTCTTTCCGCCAGCTGTCTTTGGGGTTGAAATGGTTGCTTAACAATTCCATGGCCGTTTTACATTCCGCTTTACGGGACTTCAACCTGGATGATTCTAGCTGTCTCACATCCTCGAATTGGGAGTGACGAGTTATTCAGTATTCTTGACCACAGATGACCAAGATGTTTTTGTCTTCTGATGTGAGGAGGTGGTATGTTACACAACACCGGCAGCCATTGGACTGGAGTAGCGAGTAATGTTCCAGATATGATACGCATAGTGTGACGAAGTTGAGTGTCCACAAGGTGAGTATGGCAGCTATTAAGCCATACTGCAGAGCAGTACTCTGCTGAGGAATAAACGAGTGCTAGAGCAGATGTTCTCAATGTGTTGGCGTCAGCTCCCCATGATGTGCCAACTAGACGCTGAAGAAGGTTATTACGGCTCTTCAGTTTTGCAGCAGATTTACGTAATTGGGCTTTATATGTTAGAGTCCTTTCCAAAGTCATACCCAGATATGTAGGCGTGCCATTGAACCGTAATGCTTCCTCTCTAAAATTGACTCTTGGTTGGCAATTTGAGAGCCCATTGTCCAGGTTAAAAGTAGATACCTCATGGCATGGAACAGAGCATTAAAACTATTAATATTATGTCGATTATGACAGAACAGCAGTTAAACAAAAATAGGAACGTAGTGTTGGATGACATGTGTAAGTCATTATCTTATCCATATTGGTTAGAGAACAGCCGTAAGAAATTTGCAAACAGCTACAAGTATTTTTTAACTAATGTTAGGGGACTGATGACCTCAGATATTAAGTCCCATAGTGCTCAGAGCCATTTGAACCATTTGCACTAATGTTATTGTACCGTTACTAGTTTCGGGCCTGAGTCCATCGTCATATGGTAGCATAGACTTCTTTGTAAGTTTTATATTTGTGTCTTCATAAAAAGGCGTCCTTTTCATATTATACGACAGAGGTTTGATTCTCTTTTACAATCCACACTTCATTGATCAGTAAGGATTGTAAAAGAAAATCGAACCTCTGTCTCATAATATGCAAGGAGAGCTCTTCATGAAGACACAAATGTGAAAATTACAAAGAAGCCAATGCTACCATCTGACGATGGGCTCAGGCCCGAAACTAATAATGGTACAATAAAATCATTTCAGAAAAACTTGTGGGTGATTGCAGTTTTTCCTACAATGTAATACAGGCGTAAGTGTTACTCTGAAATGAAGAGGTAGGCACGGGAGAGAAAGTGTCGGCGCAAGAACCAGTCCGAAAAAAAAAAAAAAAAAAAATTAAAGGCGTAGAGGCGGAGGACAACAACTTTCAAATACAAAAGCGCCTATCATATTCTTGAATTCTTGATACGTTTCATATTTTACAGTTTTTTATGATAATCACTGTAATGGATCTTGTGCAGTTTGTTGCGAAACACCCAATTATTGGGGAGGGAAACGAAGTAGTGTTAGGAGTTATCGTCAAATCTTCCGCACTGTTTAATGTTTGTGTGACAAACGTACAATAGCTCATCATAACGTAATATCATTTTAATGCACTTCACTTGTCAATGTAATAAGTGTATTCGTAAATATTTTAAGAGAACTTTGATAGATTCATTGATTTTATAACGAACATTTTTTTGTGTATTTTGGGACTCACAATCAGGAATCGTACCATAAAGCGAAGAGTGTAATAGATGGAATGTCCTAGAGCGGCGACGATTTTATTTGGTGGCAGCTTTCGGTCACTGCCTGAGTCACCTCTGTTACTGCAAACGAAACAGTTACAACTCAGACGTAAGCAGATGTTGCTACTATGGCAACGAGATGCATATGTAGGAGTTGCTGAAACCCAGGAAGAAGGGCGTCACCTTCTCTAGCGTTATCAACGTGTCTATCGCCATCAGGGTGTAGAGCCTTTTAGCACTCCATACCGAATGAGTAAGATGGGTAATGATAGTGACTTAAACAATAAATAAATTCTTCGGTAGCATGTGCAAATAGACGGAAGTAGTAATATTGACAGTGTCCTTTAAGTTTTGACCACAAGGTAATTATTATTGCGAATATCCATGAATATCCACCGGTGGATGGATTACGATGAAAATTAAACTTTCTGGTTTGTGTAACAATATTATGAAAAGGATAGTTGCTACTCTCCATACAGCGGAGATGCTTCGTTGCAGATAGGCACAACAAAAAGACCTCGGCAGCCAGAGACTGCGGTCACGTGTGTATGAGTTGCGTTTGCGTGAGTGTGTATGTGTACGTTCTATCTCCGACGGAAGCCTTGTTGGCCGAAAGCTCGTTTCCTGAGTGTCTTTTTGTTGTGCCTATATGCAACTCAGCACCTCCGCTTTATGGTGAGTAGCAACTATCCTTTTCACAATATTGTTACATTCCATTTTGGATCTTAGGTTGTTGACTTTCTGATTTTTGTATCATTATAGATGTAGAAAGATTAAGGAAAGGCAAACCTAAGTTTCTAGCATTTGTAGACTTAGAGAAAGTTTGTGACAATGTTGACTGGAATACGCTTTCAAATTCTGAAGGTGTCAGGGGTAAAATTCACGGAGCGAAAGGCTATTTACAATTTGTACAGGAATCAGATGGCAGTTACAACAGTCGAAGATCATGAAAGGGAAGCAGTGGTTGGGGAGGGAGTGAGACAGGGTTGTAGCCTCTCCCCGATGTTATTCAGTCTGTATATTGAGCATGCAGTGAAGGAAGCAATAGAAAATTCGGAGTAGGTATTAAAATCCATGGAGAAGAAATAAAAATTTTGAGGTTCGCCGATGACATTGTAATTCTGTCAGAGACAGCTAAGGACTTGGAAGAGCAGTTAAACGGAATGGACAATGTCTTGAAAGGAGGATATAAGATGAACATCACCAAAAGCAAAACGAGGATAATGGAATGTAGTCGAATTAAGTCGGGTAATGCTGAGGGAATTAGATTAGGAAATAAGACACTTAAAGTAGTAAAGGAATTTTGCTATTTGGGGAGAAAAATAACTGATGATGGTCGAAGTAGAGAGGATATAAAATGTAGACTGGCAATGGCAAGGAACGAGTTTCTGAAGAAGAGAAATTTGTTAACAACGAATATAGATTTAAGTGTTAGGAAGTCGTTTCTGAAAGTATTTGTATGGAGTGTAGCCATGTATGGAAGTGAAACATGGACGATAAGCAGTTTGGACAAGAAGAGAATAGAAGCTTTCGAAATGTGGTGCTACAGAAGAATGCTGAAGATTAGATGGGTAGATCACATAACTAATGAGGATGTATTTAATAGAATTGGAGAGAAGAGGAGTTTTTGGCACAACTTGACAAGAAGAAGGGACCGGTTGGTAGGACATGTTCTGAGGCATCAAGGGATTACAAATTTAGCATTGGAGGGCAGCGTGGAGGGTAAAAATCGTAGAGGGAGATCAAGAGATGAATACACTAAGCAGATTCAGAAGGATGTAGGTTGCAGTAAGTACTGGGAGATGAAGAAGCTTGCACAGGATGGAGTAGCATGGAGAGCTGCATCAGACCAGTCTCAGGACTGAAGACCACAACGACAACCTAGATGTAGGACATACATGTCTTATAAATTTGAATGGTTGGAAATATTGGATCGGCTTCCTCTTCCGACTGCCATTCCAGGAATTCGCTAACGTTTCAACGGCGCAAGTGATCAATGTCCTGAATCGGCTTCTGTTGTCCATGGAAGGAGGGAGGAAGATAACCATCGAAGACGACGCTATTACATACCGAGGGTAAGCTTGGATTGAGGAAGGCTGGCAAAAAATTACGACCGTGTCTTTTCAAAGGAACTGTCCCGACGTTAGCCCTAACCGATTATCGCCAAACCTAAATCAGTACCTGTGCTGGGATGTGGGGATTTGTATCTCATTCCTCTGGACACCAGGTCCCACATGATAATCTATTGTCCGTCGAAGGAGCTCGAGCTACGTTTGGCAGAATCTTTGGCAATTAATGGCTGTACAGCTTGTGACCCTAGTAAAATCCAGCAGTGGTGACAGTATGTGAAGGTGAATAATGTGTAGCCGCGCGGTTGGAGGCGCCTTGTCACGGTCCGTGCGGCTCCACCCGTCGGAGGTTCGAGTCCTCCTTCGGGCATGGGTGTGTGTGTTGTCCTTAGCGTAAGTTAGTTTAAGTTAGATTATGTAGTGTGTAAGCTTAGGGACCGATGACCTCAGCAGTTTGGGCCCATAAGACCTTACCACAAATTTCCAATTGAGTAATGTGTAGACTGGCAGGTTGTTCAAAATGTTGAAATGTGTGTGAATTGCTAAGGGACCAAACTGATGAGGCCATCGGTCCTTAGACTTACACACTACTTGAACTAATTTGTGCGAAGAACAACATGCCCGAGGGAGGACTCGAACCTACGGCAGGAGGGGCCGCGCAATCTGTGATATGGTGCCTCAAACCGCGAGGCAGGGCAGCTTGTGTAATGCGTTTAGGTATGTACTGAAGTTCCATTCGTTCTTTCATTCATCGTGTTCCGTAGATGTGGAACGAGTCGAGGCATATACTACCAAAATACAAGGAAATCTTAGAAATTTAATACGTTTGTTTGTGAGGCCATCTTTCGCAGCAGCTATTAAAATCTGTTATTTCAGGTTGTCTGTCTTGAGCTGACTGCAATCTAATTAAAAAGAATTACACAAGACGCGTTTCTCTTTTATTTACACAGCATCTTTTGTGTGTATTGATGTTTCTTTTCGTGATCTGCTACTTGCCCTGCTACAACCGCTGTTAGCAAGAGGGGAAGTAGCAGATTATATAAAGAAGCACCAATACCACAGAAGATACTTTGTAAATAAAAGCGAAACGCGTCTAGTGTAATTCGTTTTAATTAGATTGCAGTCAGCTCAAGACAGATAACCTATAATAACAGATCTTAGAAACTTACCCTGTGTTCTTTATTAGCAATAAATTATCGCTATAATGATTAATTCTGTTCATGTTTTTGCCAACAGTAAACTACACATAAAGCTACTACTTTGAAAGAAACTGACGTCTCGTCAATAACTCTACGTCTTTTATCCCTTAATAGTAGCTTAAAAAGTACTTTATTACAGTGGTGGTTGTGGTGTTTATCAAAGAGAACAGTTACTTACATGTGCCCTTCCTATCACCACCTTGCACCTCTCTGGGACGAAATTAGTGTACCCCCAACTGTCTGCGTCTAGTGTAAGCCATGAAATAGTGTGAACATTGCTCAAATGCGTGCGAGTCGTGTAACTGAGGCGGTACGTGAGGACCAGCCCGGTATTCATGGAGTGGGATGAGGAAAACCGCCTAAAACCACATCCAGGCTGGCCAGCACACTGGCTCTCGTTGGTAATCCGCGGGCAGACTCGATCCGGAGCCGGCTCGCCTACCCGAGCCCAGGAAGCAGCGCATTAGCGCCTTCGGCTGACTTGGCGGGTTATTATTTTGAACAATAAAAACCATTAAGGAATAAGTGGAGGGCCATCTGAGAACTCCCAGATCCTTGAGAATGCTTATGCAAGACGGACGGTTATCTACGTTACTGAAATGTGCAGTCCGTAGTATCGTTGTTCTGTGAGCGTGACGTGCTGCATAATTTATAAAGTAACTGACTAATGAAGGAGCCGGTATTCGGGTACGATTTATAACTACACAGACCACACAAACATTAACAGAGTTGTAAGAAATGGTAAATGACAGACACAAATCCAACGACTGACTGACGAGTGATCAAATACCGAGGCTTTCCCATCCACAGAGCGACGCTTTTTAGCGCAGCTGTATGATGGCACTGTCTCCACTGCTGTGGCCGGAGGCTATTAATAGCCCAGTACCTGAGTGATCGGCATGTTAATCCCTAGGGCCTATCAAGATGCGGCCGTGGTCTGCCCTACAGCTTACGCAGAAAGACGGTCACGGCATTCACACGTGAATACAGTTCGTGTTTCGTTTGGTAGCTGGCGCAGAAGTACCTGAAGAATCGAATGGCGTTTTCTGGTGTTTCGTGCACTACCGGAGGGGACGTAACTTGCGATGGCTACCTCTCCAAGTCATGTCGCAGCATGGTCAGCTCTGCTATTGACGGTCGCTTTGAGCACACGATTGCAGCGGCCTCGTATCTATACATCGAAGGATGTTACAGTCTGCTGACGTCTCCTACAGATGTTTAACTAGTTCCCATCTCACTACACACGCTGGCCCCTGTGACCGAGCAGTTCTAGGCGCTTCAGTCCGGAACCGCGTGACTGCTGCGGTCGCAGGTTCGAATCCTGCATTGGGCATGGATGTGTGTGATGTCCTTAGGTTAATTAGGTTTAAGTAGTTCTAAGTTCTAGGGGACTAATGACCTCAGACGTTAAGTACCATAGTGCTCAGAGCCATTTGAACCATTTTTTCACTACCCACACATGACAAAAGACTTTCGATTGTGCTATAGGGACTTTGCAGCAGTCGGTGTGGACAGTGTAGCGATTTCGACACACAGTATTTGTTTCGATAAATGTACGTTCCTGCCCTGAACTGTCCTACATCATACGCGAACACACACACTCACATACACACACCCACACATTTGGAATGAGTCATACTGTAAAGGAAAACACTAGTACGAACAGCAGCGTGGGTGACTACAGATATCGAACGAAATCGGAGACACTTTGCTAGGGCCATAATAGTTATGTATACGGTGAAAAGTATTTAAACCGAAGAACTCTGGGAGGTTGTAGGGGACATCAAAACAAATATTTTTCCCTGATGTCATTTTTTCCTGTGAAGAGTATTTAAACCGGTAGAGGAAGATTTCTCTGGAGGCAAATTAATTAAATCAACAAACACTTCTCCATTTTTTATGACCAAGAGACAACACATAAACACAAACAAATTTCAGTTACAGTAGATTTTCAAAAATGCCTCCATTAACACGTAAAAAAAGGTTACACTGTCGGATCATGTTCTGTCTGACACGGGCAAAAACCCCACGAGTATCCTGAATTGTTTCTGCTGCTGCTACTATCCGGGCAACTAGATCCTCTTCGATGCAACAGGAGTTGAATAAACAAGGTTGTGCATCTCTCCACACACAAAAAAGTCCAGAGGGGACATATCTGGGGATCGAGCAGGCCATGGCACAGGACCACCTCTGCCAATCCACGTTCCTGGGAACCGTCAGTCCAGGAATCGACGCACACGACGTCTGAAATATGCCGGCGCCCCTTCATGTTGGAACCACATGCGTTGTCTTGTAGGGAGCGGGACGTCTCCCAGCAATTCTGGCAATGCTCTGGCGAGAAAATTATAATAGTGCCCGCCTTTTAATGGCCTAGGTAGTAGATACGGCCCAATTAAACAGTCCCCAATAACACCGACCCGCACATTAACGAAGAACCGCACTTGATGAGCGCTAGTAACTGTGGCGTGTGGGTTATCCTCACTCCAAACATGCGAGTTGTGCATGTTGAAGATTCCATCACGCTCGAACGTTGCTTCATCGGTAAACAACACAGAGGATGGAAATGTAGGATGCATTTCACTCTGTTCCAGGTACCACTGCGAAAACTGTGCTCTGCGTGGATAATCAACTGGTTCCAGGCTGTGAACACACTGTAAGTGAAATGGACGTAACAAATACTCTCGAAGTGCTGTTCTTACATTCGTCTGATTCGTCCCCATGTTACGTGCAATTGCAGGAGTGCTGATTGAAGGATCCCGCTCCACATGCTGCAAGACAGCTTCCTCAAATTGCAGCGTTCTTACGGTGCGACGGTGTCCCTATCCAGGTAATCTGCTAAATGACCCGGTCTCACGCAGGCGTTGGTACATAGCAGCAAAGGTCGTATGATGCGGGATACGGCGATTAGGATATTGTTGCTGATAAACCCGCTGTGCAGCTCGTCCGTTGTGGTGCGCTACATAGTACGCACCAACCATATCAGTGTACTCACTCCAAGTGTATCACTCCCTTAGTAAACAGAGACAATGCACTACTACACTGGTGGGCAGCAGTTGCCTACAACTGAAGAGTATAATACGCCCTCTAACAACTAAAGATCGTAATACGGCCTCTAACAACTGAAGAGCGTAATACAGCCTCCACCGGTTTAAATAATCCTCATAGGAAAAAATGACATTAAGGAAAAATATGTTTTGATGTCCCCTACAAACTCCTAGAGTTTGTCGGGTTAAATACTTTTCACCCTGTATATCCCTGATGAATGTGCAGACGTGTGATCCAAAATTCAGATTTTTAGGCACAATATTCATCAATTTTAGCGCAAAACTGATCAGTTTCGACATGCATTAGAGGATGACTATAATTGCATACTTTTATGTCACAAAGGAAGTAATAGCAGGATTGCAACAAAGGAATACACTCAGTATCTTTCCTCCTTTCTTTTCACCTTAGCATTCAAGAGGTACCCATCCGTAGCTATAGAGGTGGGCAAAATACCGTGAGAAATGCTTGCTTCAGCACAACTAATGCAGATGCCTGCAGCTGGTGCTCTTGTATCTGACCGCGAAAGATAGCTGTGCAACGGCCACAGTACGTTGCAAGTGTGAGTCGTGATCAGAACAGGGTTCTGTGCAGTTGTACATACATTATGTTGGTGCTAAGTGAAGTCAAATGTGGGTAGACTGTTGGTGTTCCTATGGAGGTGTGCTTTCGTAACCAAGGTAACCAAAGTGTTTGGTGTTTCAAGAGGCACCCTATCGAAAACTTTTACCGCACACAGGGAAAGCGGAAAAATATCATCCCCTAAATCACAGTGCAGAGAAAAGTGTTGAGAGATCATGTCGCGCTGTCATTAAAGAGGATTATGAGGAAAAATTACAGGACGACAGCTGCAGGAGTCACTGCAGAACTGAATGTCGCACTCGCGGTCACTGTCAGCACCAAAACAGTACGAAAGTTGCTCCATAAGCAGGGCATTGCAAGCCGAGCTGAAATTCCAAAACTAATCGTCAGTGATACAAATGCCCGGCCGGCCGGTGTGGCCGAGCGGTTCTAGGCGCTTCAGTCTGGAACCGCGCGACCGCTACGGTCGCAGGTTCGAATCCTGCCTCAGGCATGGATATGTGTGATGTCGTTAGGTTAGTTAGGTTTAAATAGTTCTAAGTTCTAAGGGACTGATGACCTCAGATGTTAAGTCCCATAGTACTCAGAGCCATCTGAACAAATGCCCGTAGCAGGGAACGTTGTGCTGAAGCCGTAAAGCTTTGACTGTGGAGCATTGGAAGGAAGTCACTTGGTGGGATGAGCATCTTTTCACGCTCTTCCCAAATTCTGTCCAAATTTACGGCCCAAGAAAGAAACTTGAGCCATATGGTGGCGTCCCAAAGGCTACATGGTTACTCTGCAAGGCAGCTAATTGACAAGGATTACGTGGCGATTTTGACCGATCAGATGCATCCCATGGTACAATGTTCATGCCCTAAAGGTGATGCCGTGTTCCAAGATGACAGAACACGAAACGCATCTTCCAGGTCTGGTTTTGTGAACACGAGGATGAACTGTCGCATTTCATCTGGCCAACAGAGACACCTGATTATTGAGTCTTTGTGATCTGCTTTGGAGAGAAGGGTGTGTGATTGCCAATCACCTCAGTCATCCGTCATTAGGCCAAAGAGATAGAAATCGGAAGGTCAGAGATCCGCTTGAAGGTCGGACAGGAAAGAACAGTCCAACGAAGTTTTATGAGCGCCTCCTGGGTGGGCATAGTAGACTGAGAGTAGACTGAGGCCCTACGTTGTCAAGGAGAAGAAGAAGTTCGTTACCTTTTTGTGGCGATGATCACCTCGAATGAGAGTGTCCGCACGTTCCAACACAGCAGGAGTCACAGCTGTGTGCGGCCGGCCGGCAAGCGGGAAATCGGACAGGTTTGATCCACCTTGTTGTTGCACTGATGACAGACGCCTCGCCCAGTGTCTCAATGTGCTTCTGTTCACTGTCAGGTCGGGGGGGGGGGGGGGGGGAGGGTCGTTCGGAGGAAGAGACCAAACTGCCAGGTCATTGGTCTCATCGGATTACGGGAAGGATGTTGGCCATGCCCTTTCAAAGAAACCATCCCGGCGTTTGCCTGGGGGGATTTAGGGAAATCACGGAAAACCCAAATCAGGATGGCCGGACGCGGGATTGAATCATCGTCCTCCCGAATGCGAGTCCAGTGTAACTGTCAGGTCTCCGTAGACATTCTACAAGCGCCTATGAAAATCTGCGATGCTTTGATTTTCTACTAAATGAAATTCAGTGACAGCTCTCTACTTGGAATGGATCTCCGTTACAGACGCAATACTGAAGGATACGTACAGCGCCGCCGCCTACGGAACTTCATGAAAATACAGGGACTGAAGCGGGAATATTCCACGATGTTCCACAACAAAGTGCGCACTTTTTCAACCGAAATTGACCGAGAAAAAAATGTAGCATTACTTATTGCACGCCCCTCGTATAATGAGTGAGTTTGCTTCGTTTAAAGCAAGGAAATGAAAAATAAAATTACAGTAAAAACATATATCTTGGATAGGAAACTGTTCTCTTGACGTAATTGTAGCCCTTTATCTTAATAATTTTTGACGAGCACATCTGTCCTTTATGATACATCATACTAAAATCAATGTATAGTAGCTGCCGTAAACAATAATATACGTTTTGTTTTCCTCCCAATTTTTTTTAAAAATTTACACATTTGTAATTTAGTAAGCGGCACACTTCATTTGTTGTGTGTAATATTTTCATCTGGTGACTTCATTTAAGTAATGTTTTCCATTAACGTTCCATTTATACTAAACTTACTTTACAAATGACAAAAAGAATTCTTAGAGAGGTGCAAAAAAAATGCAGAAAGGTAGTTCTTCTAGGGGAGGGACTGGGGGGTGGGGGGTGGGGGTGGGGGGTGAGGGGTGCACAACGAACTTCTGTCTCGAAATCTGGCAGAAAACCCAAAGAGATTCTGGTCATACATAAAGTACACCAGTGGCAAGACACAATCAATACCTTCACTGCGCGATAACAAAGGTGAAGTCACTGATGACAGTGCCACTAAAGCAGAGTTATTAAACACGGTTTTCCGAAACTCTTTCACCAAAGAAGACGAAGTAAATATTCCTGTATTCCAATTAAGAACAAGTGCCAAGATGAGAAACAAAGAAGTAGATATCCTCGGTGTAACAAAGCAGCTTAAATCACTTAATAAAGGCAAGACCTCCGGTCCAGATTGTATACCAGTCAGGTTCCTCTCGGAGTATGCTGATAAAATAGCTCCATATTTAGCAATTATATACAACCACTCGTACCTAAAGACTGGAAAATTGCTCAAGTCGCACCAATACCCAAAAAGGGAAGTAGGAGTAATCCGCTGAATTACAGGCCTATATCACTAACGTCGATTTGCAGTAGGGGTTCAGAACATATACCGTATTCGAACATTATGAAGTACCTCGAAGAAAACGATTTATTGACATATAGTCAGCAGGGATTCAGAAAATATCGTTCTTTTGAAACACAACTAGCTCTTTGTACTCATGAAGTAATAAGTGCTATCGACAGGGGATGTCAAATGGATTCCATATTTTTAGATTTCCAGAAGGCTTTCGACACCGTTTCTCACAAGCGTCTTCTAACCAAACTGCGTGCCTACGGAGTATCGCCTCAGTAGTGCGACTGGATTTGTGATTTCCTGGCAGAAAGGTCACAGTTCGTAGTAATAGACGGAAAGTCATCGAGTAAAACAGAAGTAATATCCGGCGTCCCCCAAGTAAGTGTCATAGGGCCTCTATTGTTCCTGATCTATATTAACGACATAGGAGACAACCTGAGTAGCCGTCTTAGATTGTTTGCAGATGATGCTGTCATTTACCGTCTTGTAAAGTCGTCAGATGATCAAAACGACTTGCAAGATGATTTAGATAAGATATCTGTACGGTGCGAAAAGAGGCAATTGACCCTGAATAAAGAAAAGTTCGAAGGTATTCACATTAGCACTAAAATAAATCAGCTAAATTTCGATTACGCGATAAGTCACACAAATCTGAGGGCTGTAAATTCAACTAAATACTTAGGGATTACAATTACAAATAACCTAAATTGGAACGATCACATAGATAATATTGTGGGCAGAGCAAACCAAAGACTGCGATTCATTGGCAGAACAGTTAGAAGGTGCAACAGGTCTACCAAAGAGACTGCTTACACTATGCTTGTCCGCCCTATTCTGGAGTATTGCTGTGCGGTGTGGGATCTGCGTCAGGTGGGACTGACGGATGACATCGATAAAGTACAAAGAAGGGCAGCTCATCCTGTATTATCTCGAAATAGGGGAGATAGTGTCACAGACATGATACGTGAATTGGAGTGGCAATCATTAAAACAAAGGCGTTTTTCGTTGCGACGGGATCTTCTCACGAAATTTCAATCACCAGTTTTCTCCTCCGATTGCGAAAACATTCTGTTGCCACCCACCTACATAGGGAGAAATGATCATCACTATAAAGTAAGAGAAATCAGGGCTCGCACGGAAAAATGTAAGTGCTCGTTTTTCAAAATGGTTCAAATGGCTCTGAGCACTATGGGACTTACCGAGCGAGGTGGCGCAGTGGTTAGCACACTGGACTCGCATTCGGAAAGACAACGGTTCAATCCCGCGTCCGGCCATCCTGATTTAGGTTTTCCGTGATTTCCCTAAATCGCTCCAGGCAAATGCCGGGATGGTTCCTTTGAATGGGCACGGCCGACTTCCTTCCTCATCCTTCCCTAATCCTATGAAGCCGATAACCTCGCTGTTTGGTCTCTTCCCCCAACCAACCAACCACTATGGGACTTAACTTCTGAGGTCATCAGTCCCCTAGAACTTAGAACTACTAACCTAACGACATAACACACACCCATGCCCGAGGCAGGATTCGAACCTGCGACCGTAGCGGTCTGCAGACTGAAGCGCCTAGAACCGCTCGGCCACCTTGACCGGCACTCGTTTTTCCCGAGTGCCGTTCGAGAGTGGAACGGTAGAGAGACAGTATGAAGGTGGTTCATTGAACCCTCTGTCAGGCACTTTATTGTGAATAGTAGAGCAATCACGTAGATGTAGATGTTCAGCCTTGGCAGTTCTGCGGGGGGCATAGGATCACGTATCACATCTATATCAACATGTTCACGATTACTCTGCATAACTCATAATTAACTGCCTGGCAGAGGGTTCATCGAACCACCTTTAAGCTACTTCTCCACCGTTCCACTCTCGAACAGCGACGGGAAAAACGAACGCTTTAATACTTCCGTGCGAGCTCTGATTTATTTAATTATGATGATCTCTCCTCCCTATGTAAGTGGGCGCCAAAAAAATATTTTCACACACTGAGGAGAAGGTTGGCGACAGTTACTGCTTTTCCTGAGGTGACTAATTCTTGTTATGCTATTGTGACGAAACCGTGTAGCTAGTTTAGCGGTCGAAGCTGGCCCGGAGGTCGAGACTCTGCAGGAAGAGGGAAGCTTCGGCCCGCCGCCTCTGGCCTTGCCCGTGTCCGTGAAGCGCGCCTCCAGTCACGGCGCGGCGCGCGCCCGCCCATAGCGAGCAGCCCGCCAACGGCGCGTGACTGGCGTACGCGGCGCTGACCTATTCGCGCCGCGGAAGGTCGCCGAGCTCTCCGGAAACCAAACACTGGCCGCGGGCCGTGAATCGCTAACCAGCGCGGAAGCGCGCCGCACCTGCGCTGCCGCAGCCGACAGTTGACGGCGACACAGGCGGTGCAGTTCACTCACTCCCACACAGCTGTATTCTCGAGACCTCACTGAGCCACCGTACCCGCCCCCAATAGGAAAGACAAGGGGCAACGTAATACAGTGATGTGCACGTAACAAAGTGGGCGGCAGAACAATGAGCAACGGTAAAGCCATCCTCAAGCGGGACGTTTATGTTCGAGTATAATGACTTTGGTGGAGACTAGAAATCAACTCTGTAGGAATCAGCATGGATTTCGAAAAAGACGATCGTGTGAAACCCAGCTCGCGCTATTCGTCCAAGAGACTCAGAGGGCCATAGACAAGAGTTCCCAGGTAGATGCCGTGTTTCTTGACTTCCGCAAGGCGTTTGATACAGTTCCCCGCAGTCGTTTAATGAACGAAGTAAGAGCATATGGACTATCAGACCTATTGTGTGATTGGACTGAAGAGTTCCTAGATAACAGAACGCAGCATGTCATTCTCAATGGACAGAAGTCTTCCGAAGGAAAAGTGATTTTAGGTCTGCCGCAGGGGAGTGTTGTAGTACCATTGCTACTCACAATACACCGGGTGATAAAAAAGTCAGTATAAATTTGAAAACTTAATAAACCACGGAATAATGTAGATAGAGAGGTAAAAATTGACACACATGCTTGGAATGACATTGGCGATGATCGTGTGCTCAGCCGCCACTTTCGTCATGCTTGGATTCCCAGGACCCCAGACCTCAGTCCGAGCGATTATTGGCTTTGGGGTTACCTGAAGTCGCAAGTGTATCGTAACCGACCGACATCTCTAGGGATGCTGAAAGACAACATCCGACGCCAATGCCTCACCATAACTCCGGACATGCTTTACAGTGCTGTTCACAACATTATTCCTCGACTACAGCTATTGTTGAGGAATGATGGTGGATATATTGAGCATTTCCTGTAAAGAACATCATCTTTGCTTTGTCTTACTTTGCTATGCTAATTATTGCTATTCTGATCAGATGAAGCGCCATCTGTCGGACATTTTCTGAACTTGTGTATTTTTTTGGTTCTAATAAAACCCCATGTCATTCCAAGCATATGTGTCAACTTGTACCTCTCTGTCTACATTATTCCGTGATTTATTCAGTTTTCAAATTTACACTGACTTTTTGATCACCCGGTATATAAATGACCTTGTGGATAACATCGGAAGTTCACTGAGGCTTTTTGCGGATGATGCTGTAGTATATCGAGGGGTTGTAACGATAGAAAATTGTACTGAAATGCAGGAGGATTTGCAACGAATTGACGCGTGGTGCAGGGAATGGCAATTGAATCTCAATGTAGACAAGTGTAATGTGCTGCGAATACATAGAAAGAAAGATCCCTTATCATTTAGCTACAATATAGCAGGTCAGTAACTGGAAGCAGTTAATTCCATAAATTATCTGGGAGTAGGCATTAGGAGTGATTTAAAATGGAATGACCATATAAAGTTGATCGTCGGTAAAGCAGATGCCAGACTGAGATTCATTGGAAGAATCCTAAGGAAATGTAATCCGAAAACACACGAAGTAGGTAACGGTACACTTGTTCGCCCACTGCTTGAATACTGCTCACCGGTGTGGGATCCGTACCAGATAGGGTTGATAGAAGAGATAGAGAAGATCCAACGGAAAGCAGCGCGCTTCGTTACAGGATCATTCAGTAATCACGAAAGCGTTACGGAGATCATACATAAACTCCAGTGGAAGACTCTGCAAGAGAGACCCTCAGTAGCTCGCACGGGTTTTTGTTGAAGTTTCGAGAACATACCTTCATCGAGGAGTATATTGCAGTATATTGCTCCCTCCTAAGTATATCTCGCGAAGAGACCATGAGGATAAAATCAGAGAGATTAGAGCCCACACAGAGGCATACAGACAATCTTTCTTTCCACGAACTGCACGAGACTGGAATAGAAGGGAGAACCGATAGAGGTATTCAAGGTACCCTCCACTACACACCGTCATGTGGTTTGCGTAGTATGGATGTAGATGTAGATGCAGATGTAGACGTGAAGGCGTGTCGAGTTTGGTAACGCCACAACGTTCCACGGCATTTCCAACGTGAAAAAGTTGACAAGATGTACTTGCGCCATCAGATGCAAGATCGGGTTCTACGTCACAAGAAGAACTTGGGAGATGCCATTTTGAACAGCGTCATTTACTGTCGAATGTCGTACTTGGTGTGGTTCATGTTATTAGGTTGGTGCATAGGTTCGTAGCGTTTTTGTTTTCCATGTTCGTGTTTCGGTTCCTGTGGATTTATTTATCGATTGTCACTTCTTACTTGTAATTCGCTGTTGCTATTTGAGTTTACGCATTGTCATTTTGTTCCTTTGGAGGTAGTGTGTGGCGCTTTGGCCGGTAGAAAATGGAGTACCAAGTCGACAAATCGGAACATTTCCGACATATTCTTCTGTCTGGGTTCAATAAAGGCATGACAGCAGCAGAGGCAGCCAGAAACATTTTCGCCATGTATGAGAATAACGCCACTGGGTAGAGCGCGGCAAGAAAGCAGTCTTTTGGTTTTAAAAACGATCGTTCTGACATTTAGTGACTCTTCACATTCGGAAAGACTTTTGTGGTTTAACGATACAGGGTACTTATAAATGGTGGAAAAAATTGAAATTTTTTATGACTTTATTAAATTCTATAGTCTTTCCTGATCACATTGATATATACATTATAGGGTTTCAAATGAAAAATGACCCGTATATACCAAATTTAAAGTTACGGTCAGCTGTGTGGGCCAGCTGTGTGGTTTGAGGCGTCATGTCACAGTTTGCGCGGCTCCTCCAGTCAGAGGTTCGAGTTCTCCCTCGGGCACAGGTGTGCGTGTTGTCCTTAGTGTAAGTTAGTTTCAGTTAGATTAAGTAGTGCATAAACCCCAGGGACCGATGACAGCAATTTGGTCCCATAGTCCTAATCACAAATTTCCAAAAAAGTTACGGTCATGTATGCCACCACGCCCTCTTTATTTCTGTTACAGAAACCAGTATTATTTCGAAAAGAACTGTGAACTTTCTGTTTCCAGCGATTATACGTATGGCACATTGTATATGTTGGTGACAGTGCAGGTTACTAGTGTCTGTAAATGATTATCTTTGCTAGTATTTACTTTTGTTTCGCTGAAGCAGCTTTTTCGCTTGTTACTGAATGTTTGTTGCCCAAGTGCTACATATATTTCTGGAAGTACATATCCTTTCGTGTGCAATAAATACGAACTATGCCACGCATCAAGAAATTCAATAAAAGGAAATTCCGTGGTAACTAGTTCACAAACAAAGCAATCCACACTGTTGAAAGTAACCTATGTATCAGCTCTTCAGGGAAGAAACTTCCACAGGCACGCCTCCTGGTGATTCAAATTTTTGTGTTAACAATGACGCTGTTTGTAGCGGATCTGTTGTGGTTGATGTGGGCATCTTATCTTGTTTGATAAAGGAAGTGGCGAAATGCAAACAATTTGATGGCGAAGGCTGTCTGGAAATAACTGAACAACAAAGTAGCAGGAGGGGTTTAGCATCAAAATTAGTTGTTCTGTGTCGATCCTGCAATAAATCTACCTCGAAAATGAATTCGAACATTGTGCATAATTCATATGATGTGAATTTGAAGTTAGTGTGTGCAATGCGTGCTATACGTAAAGGAAAAAAGGTTGCTCAAACGTTTTTTGGTTTGATGGACCTTCCTCCTTCAGCAAGTACATAAAATACTTTTAGGTGCCTTGACGGTTGTATCTAAAGCTTCTATGTAACGTGCAGTAGAAGAAACTGTAAATATTAGTGGTATCAGGGACGTTGCTGTTGCACTTGTTGGGACATGGCAACATCGAGGACATCGTTCCTTGAATGTTGTTGTAAGTGCTGCTTCTCTGGAGAATGGAAAAGTTGTTGATGCTGAGTGCTTATCTAAGTACTGCCACACCTGCCATGGTAATAAATGGTTCAAATGGCTCTAAGCACTATGGGACTTAACATCTGAGGTCATCAGTCCCCTAAACTTAGAACTACACTCCTGGAAATGGAAAAAAGAACACATTGACACCGGTGTGTCAGACCCACCATACTTGCTCCGGACACTGCGAGAGGGCTGTACAAGCAATGATCACACGCACGGCACAGCGGACACACCAGGAACCGCGGTGTTGGCCGTCGAATGGCGCTAGCTGCGCAGCATTTGTGCACCGCCGCCGTCAGTGTCAGCCAGTTTGCCGTGGCATACGGAGCTCCATCGCAGTCTTTAACACTGGTAGCATGCCGCGACAGCGTGGATGTGAACCGTATGTGCAGTTGACGGACTTTGAGCGAGGGCGTATAGTGGGCATGCGGGAGGCCGGGTGGACGTACCGCCGAATTGCTCAACACGTGGGGCGTGAGGTCTCCACAGTACATCGATGTTGTCGCCAGTGGTCGGCGGAAGGTGCACGTGCCCGTTGACCTGGGACCGGACCGCAGCGACGCACGGATGCACGCCAAGACCGTAGGATCCTACGCAGTGCCGTAGGTGACCGCACCGCCACTTCCCAGCAAATTAGAGACACTGTTGCTCCTGGGGTATCGGCGAGGACCATTCGCAACCGTCTCCATGAAGCTGGGCTACGGTCCCGCACACCGTTAGGCCGTCTTCCGCTCACGCCCCAACATCGTGCAGCCCGCCTCCAGTGGTGTCGCGACAGGCGTGAATGGAGGGACGAATGGAGACGTGTCGTCTTCAGCGATGAGAGTCGCTTCTGCCTTGGTGCCAATGATGGTCGTATGCGTGTTTGGCGCCGTGCAGGTGAGCGCCACAATCAGGACTGCATGCGACCGAGGCACACAGGGCCAACACCCGGCATCATGGTGTGGGGAGCGATCTCCTACACTGGCCGTACACCACTGGTGATCGTCGAGGGGACACTGAATAGTGCACGGTACATCCAAACCGTCATCGAACCCATCGTTCTACCATTCCTAGACCGGCAAGGGAACTTGCTGTTCCAACAGGACAATGCACGTCCGCATGTATCCCGTGCCACCCAACGTGCTCTAGAAGGTGTAAGTCAACTACCCTGGCCAGCAAGATCTCCGGATCTGTCCCCCATTGAGCATGTTTGGGACTGGATGAAGCGTCGTCTCACGCGGTCTGCACGTCCAGCACGAACGCTGGTCCAACTGAGGCGCCAGGTGGAAATGGCATGGCAAGCCGTTCCACAGGACTACATCCAGCATCTCTACGATCGTCTCCATGGGAGAATAGCAGCCTGCATTGCTGCGAAAGGTGGATATACACTGTACGAGTGCCGACATTGTGCATGCTCTGTTGCCTGTGTCTATGTGCCAGTGGTTCTGTCAGTGTGATCATGTGATGTATCTGACCCCAGGAATGTGTCAATAAAGTTTCCCCTTCCTGGGACAATGAATTCACGGTGTTCTTATTTCAATTTCCGGGAGTGTACTTGAACCTAACTAAAGACATCACACACACCCATGGCCGAGGCAGGATTCGAACCTGCGACCGAAGCAGCAGTGCGGCTATGGACTGAAGCGCCTAGAACCGCTCGGCCACAGCGGTCGGCCCATGGTAACACTGAAGGACATATTGAACACCAGTGTTCTAACAATTATGACGGTTACAGCGGCGGTATGGAGTGTGATGGAGGTCTAAAAATATTTCAGAGGTCGGTGCCCGTTTATAACCGTAGAGATATACGAAGTACCTAGGCGATGGGGACTCTAAAGCTTTCAATAAAATTAATGAGTTCGGAGTTTATGGTGATACCTTGGTAAACAAAAACTGGAGTGTTGAGGACATGTGCAAAAGGGGATGGGTGCTAGATTGAGGAATCTACGAAGAGGAATGAAAGGAAAGTTGCTATCTGATGGAAAATCTCTGTCTGGCCGAGACAGATTGACATAAATTGAAACAGACCTTCTTCAGAGTTATTATGGACTGGACATTTGACGAATTGCACCTCTGAATGATGTTACAGCAATGAGAAAAGCTGTATGGGCCACCTACTTTCATAAGCTGTCCAGAAATGACCACTCTGTTCATGGACTTTGCCTTAAAGGAGCGGATTCTCGGTGTGGTTACCAAAAAGCAAAAGAAAGTGGTCAAATATATCATCTTAAGCATTCTCTTCCTGAGCCTGTTATGGATGAAAAAAAAAACCATTTTAGAGACCCTGTTTTGCTTAGTAAATGTCTTCGTGGGGGCACTCAGAATACAAATGAAAGTTTCAACCATTGCATAAGGGAAAAATTACCCAAGAATGTTTTTGTAGGACAGAATACATTAAACGTTGGTGTACTAGATGCAATGATATGTTTCAATGATGGGGTGATAGGAAGGTTGGAAGACCTGAGAAATTTAGGCATAAAATGTGGCCCTAATATGGAAGATCAATTGCTTGCGTGTGACAGACAGTGGGTGCATGAAGCTGAAAGATTCGCTATTCAAGTTACCAAAGAAGTCAGAAGTGCTGAAAGGAATGCCAAGAAGAAGCTTGAAAATGAAGAAATGCTGCAGGATGAAGACTATGCTTCAGGAATGTTCTGAGGCACAGTTTAATTGGACTCACATCTTCATTCGCAATTTCCCACAAGTTGTAGTTTTGAGAATTCGGGTACAAATATTTCCTACAGTTTATAAAGCATCGCTCTACTTTTTTTCTGTAACTTGTGATAGTCCGTACTTACGTAGTAGACTTAAGCTTTATTGCAGAATCAACTAAATTATAGAAAAAATAACATTTTTATTAGGAAAAAGTTATAAAAATTAAAATGTAAGATGTGATTTTTTAATCCTTGTAATATATATAATAGGTGGAATTAAATAGCTCTAGTACCTCAGCCATCATACCATACATACCTGGTAAAAATTTGGTCTCCTTCAAATGTATAACATTGGATCAATTGTTACCTAAATTTGAGGAAGCATTTTGGAAAAATATTGCATCAGTTTCTTTGTAATTTTTTTAATCACCCTAAGCAGGTTCAAAAATATTTAAAATACTTCTAATTTGTTTAGAAAGTGTGCTGCATTGCCCGATATCAACAAAAGATCTGTAAAAAATATACATTATAAACAGTGCCTGAAAGAAACAGGTGTTGATTTTTACATAATACTGACCCTGAAAAGTGCCATGTATCTCTAATGAAGCTCGTTTAAACGTATTAATCCACAACGATCCACTTCAATGTACTCGAATTGGCAAATGTGGTGAACTGTGATCATTTCACCATCGTGCGACATTTGCATCCAATGGGGAAGGTTCAAAAATAGGGTGTACGGATACCACATGCTCTAAACCAAAATAACAAAAATGAGCCGGTGGCCATAAGTGCATTTTTGCTTGCTCGTCACCAGTTGGCTCGTGAACGATGCAAATCATTCCGTTTCTGTTTCGTTACTGGTGGCGTGAAATGGTGTCTTTGTGCTAAAATAAGAAAAACAAAGGAATGGTTGAGCCCAAAGAAAGTAGCAACTCTTTGTAGAAATATCTGCGCAGATCTTCAAAAGGTAATGTTATGCATCTGGTGGAACAGTGACGATGTGGTGTACTGTGAATAAATGCGCTCCGAAACTGGCTCGACGAGTTCATCGCCTCAGAACCATATGGTGTCTATAACTGCGGAATCGAAAAGTTGCCCCAGCGTTGGAAGACTTTTGCAATTAGTGAAACAGAATTTATTATTGATGAGTAAAGTCTCTGTTATGTGTATCTGTTCTGGTTGTTAAACTTATGGAAAACCGCTTCGAACTTACGTACCAACCCAATATATGAGGAACAGTCAAATGAAAACCGAACACCCACCACAACAGGACCATGGACTGATTCCACGCAAAAGTAATCACCACACCTGTTAAGACATTTATTTCACTGGCAGACGAGGCGATCAATTGCTGTTTCGTAGAACATGGTGCGCTACTGACGGATCCACAATCGCACCAACTCTTGCATTTCCTCGGCCGACTGAACCCATGTCCACGCATGTATCTCTTCAGTTCGCTAAATATGTGCAAAAGACACGGTGAAAGAGTCGGGCTGTGCGGAAGATGTTGCATTATTTCCCAACCATATCGCAGAAGCGTAGCCTTCGTCCGATTGGTAGCGTGGGGGCTGGCGTTATCGAGGAACAAGATGTTTCCGTCCGACAGCTCTCCGACAGCCCGAGGGCGAACGGCAAAGCCAACAGTGGAAAACATCCCACATCTCCCCCGCCAAAGAAATCCAGAACTGTACTCACAAATTCTGGTAAGGTCATGATGTCTTTCTTCTTCGATGGCAGAGGCCCGTTAAGTTCCTTGAGTGTGGAACCATAATCAATGCCAGCGCTATCAAGACACAGTTGAGAAACTGCGAAACGCCATAAAGTCGAAACGCCCAGGAATGCTGTCGGACGGAATCGTCCTCTTACACAATGACGCCAGCCCCCACACTGTTAACTGGACAGAGGCTACGATTCACTGACTTGACTGGGAAACAGTGCAACATCCTCCCAGATTTTTCACTGTGTGATTTTCACAACAATGTGGACTTGAAGAAACACATGCATGGACGTCGGTTTCAGTCAGACGAGAAAGTGCAAGAGTGGGTACAATTGTGGATCTGTCAGCAGCCGACTGTGTTCTACGGAACACTAATAACACAATTCCGTTATATCTAGTAAGAGAACAACAATTACTTAATAAATAATATGATAATAAATAAAACAATTAATAAATAGGAACATTAAGCTCTAAGAAATTTTCAGTTTGAATGTTCGACTTTACAAGCTGCCAGAGAGTCCATTTCAAGTTTCTTGCGGTTTTTCCGTCTATTGTACATGCGTGAATTCGTGCCAGGAACATTCCTAGTGTATCCTGTAATCAGGCGACGCTAACCAGTCTCCATTTTCCAACATGTACGGTTGGGGCGCTGCTACGTAGCTGTATACTTTAAGTGCATCGTATAATATGGGCTGACATCCTGTAATAATACTTAAGGTTCGTCTTATTAAAAGGTCTTTAACAGTGCTGAAGTCTTTCCCCATGCTGAAGCTTCGTAGCTCCATTTTATCGAAAACCATCTTGATAACGATAAGAAATGAATTTGATCGCCATGATGAATATTTGCGGAGGTGGCTCAGATATCCCGGAAGTATACTCTGTGGGGGCAAGAGGGAAACAGTCACAGTCACTATTTTGTATGAGTTATCTACTAGCCCCGGAGATGAGAACACGTATCACTCACGATCAAATGGACTCTACTACCAGTTTCTTATGAGTCATCGGTTAGTCTTGGTGATTTGAATATACACAACTCATGAACAAATGACTGCCTAGTTTTCATGTGAGTGAAAGTGATAGAAATGATAAATTTGCCGTGGGAAACGTTAATTAGATCTTAAAAGAGTCGGGCGTAAAAACAGGGAATTCAAACTTCGTATTGGTGATGCTAGAATAATATTATCAGGCTTCACGATCATTATGTTGATTTATGAATTACGACGCCAGAACAGCATGACCACCTACCTAATAACCGCTATGCACACTTTTAGCTCGGATAACAGTGGCGACGCGTCGTGGCATTGAAGCAGTGAGGCCTTGATAAGTCGCTGAAATGAGTAGACATCATATCTGCACACGCAAGTTATCTAATTCCCGTAAATTCCGTGGAGGGAGGCGATGAGCTCTGACGCCACGTTCAATCACATACCAGATGTGTGCAGTCGGGTTCAGATCTGGCGAGTAGGGGAGAGCATCACATCAACTGGAACTCGCCACTGAGCTCCTCGAACTACTCCATCACACTCTTTGCCTTGTGCCATGGCGCATTATGTTGCTGAAAACCGCCATTGCCGTCAGGAAACATGATCGTCATGAAGGGATGTACGTGGTTAGCAAACAGTGTACGATATCCCTTGGCCGTCATGGTGCCATGCAGGAGCTCCACTGGATCCATGGCTGCCCACGGAAATGTTTCCCAGAGAATAATGGAGCCGCCGCCAGTTTGTCTCCGTCCCGTAGTACAGGTGTCAAGGAGATGTTCTCCTGGAAGACGACGGATTCGCGCCCACCCATCGGCATGATGAAGAAGGTATTGGGAATCATCAGACCATGTAACACTCTGCCACTGAGGCAATGTCCAATGTCGATGGTCACGTGCCCATTTCAGTCGCAGTTGCCGATGTCATGGTGTTAACATTGGCACATGCATGGATCGTCGGCTGCGGAGGCCCATCGTTAGGAGTGTTCGGTGCACTGTGTGTTCAGACACACTTGCACTCTGCCCATCATTAAAATCTGATGTTAGTTCCGCCACAATTCACCTCTTATCCTGTTTTACCTGTCTGCCCAGCCTACGACGTTCGGCATCAGTGATGAGGGATGGCTGTCCAACCCCATTACGTTCGGACATGGTATCATCTTGGTTTTGCCAGTGTTTAAGACACTCACCACAGCACTCCTGGAACACCCGACAGGTCGTTTAGTTTTCGAAATGCTCGTGCGGAGCTTCCAGGACATTGCAATCTGCCATCGGTCAAACTAAGATAGATCGCAGCCCGCCCAGTTAGCCATGTAATCTAACGCACTGCTTACCGGGCGGGAAGGCGTGCCGGACTCCGGCACGCATCCACCCGGCGGATTAGTGTCGAGGTCCAGTGTGCAGGCCAGTCTGTGGATGGTTTTTAAGGCGGTTTTCCATCTGTCTCGGCAAATTCGGATTGGTTCCCCTTATTCCGCCTCAGTTACACGATGTCGACGATTGCTGCGCAAACACTGTCTCCACGTACGCGAACACCATAATTACCATGCAAACATTGGGGTTACACTCGTCTGGTGTGAGACGTTCCTGGGGGTGTGAGACGTTCCCGGGGGTGGAGGGGGGGCGGCACGGGGGGGGGGGGGGTGTCCACTGGCAGCCGAACCACACAATAACCCTGGTGTGGGGCGGCCGTCGGGTGAGTGGACTGCTGTAGCCTGTTGTGGAGATGTGTACCACTGAGGGCTACGGCAGGGAAGGAGCCTCTCCGTCGTTTCTAGGTCCCTATTTAAATATAATACAGGATAGATCTCGCGCCTTCCCCATTTTACCCACGGACAGCACGCTCACTGATATTGCATGCACCGTGCTTGTGTTTGACTAGCAGTCATTCTTCGCCACGTGACCGGTTTCTATGGATAGTAGGTCGGTGGTCATAATGTTGTGTCTGATCAGTGTACAGCAAGTGTTGCCATACTTCACTTAGGACCAGTAACTAACGTGGAACATTATTGTAGTGTCTGCAGCAGATACATTATAAGCCACAGTAAATTTCACTGTTAAAAACAGTAAAGTTTGGAAACGTGACCTATGGAGAGAAATGAAATTATAATGAAACCCAGACCATTAGCTGCTTACAGGCGTTGATGAATACCAACGGGAACAGTTGAAAATGTGTGCCAACTGGGACTCGAACCCGAGATCTCCTGCTTACATGGCAGACGCTGTATTCGACTGAACCATCGAGCTCACAGAGGGTAGTGCTATTGCGGGGACTTATCTCCGGCACGCCCACGTGGCACCCACATTTCCAGCTTACTGTCCACACACTATAGTTTTAGTGCCCCTGCCCGCTATACTCATTAGTTGCGCCAGTCAATCTACCGATTCCCGTAAGAGTTTTAGCAACGTGAGTGCATTCTAGTTCACAGGAACTCTGAGATTTGCACGTAGACACTTGGTCCCCACATACCCTTGGAAACCTACGAAGGACTTATCGAATCCATGCCACACCGAATCGTTGCTGTATTGCATTCCAAAGGTGTACCAACCACAGGGTATAAATATCTATGGAGAGAGCATTCGTATGTGCAGAACGAGAATACTGTCGGCAACATCTTCTGCTGTTCAAGTCACGTGATTCTGGGACGGTGCATTTTAATCCGTGTAAAGCGTTTTACAGACATCTTAACAATATGATATCAGGAACTGAATTTGGCTTGAAGATGTGAAGTGCAATGTTATCATGCTTTTCGCTTCAGTGCCATAGCTCAGATTCCACTTCATTTACGTTTTTCTCTAGCAGGATAAGAAGTGACAGACAAGAATATTCTTTTACGTTTTCTATTTCACTTATTCATATTGTCGAATCTCTGCTCTATTTAATTACGTTACAATGACACTGTAGACGACGCCGAAGAGTCTCGAAAAAACGACGCATTTGGAACTGTGAAACTGTTACAGTAAATACGGTAAGCGATTTGCACCACCTGCTTGTCAATTACTATTTTCAATTTTTCTTTATTTACCATTGTGATTTTTATAGACAAGTAAAATAAAATATTTTTTCGCCGTCTCTTCAGAAAGGCGAAATCATACACTACACACAAAAAATATGAGACCAAAGCTCGGATTTTCGAGCAATAAAAGAAGTGGCAGCCAACATTTCTTTTTTTTTTGGGGGGGGGGGGGGGGATTCTATTGCATTGATCCATATTGTCGAAGCCGTTCTAATTAACTGTGTACCATGACACTGAGCAGTAAACTCTCTCATGCAGAAATACTTAGGTACACACAAAAGTTTAAAAACTTTCATAAATTGAAGGAAATTAATCAAACGGTCATGTACAAATGTTACTTGCTTATAAACGCAGTACTAAATGTATCCACTGACTTTCTGTTTACTCAAACACATTTGCAAGTTTATCTTGCACTCGTAAACACATGGCCATAAAGAGTCGCAAAAATTCTCTCTACAATATCGTGTCTTGATGTTTTTCAACATATAAAGTGCCCCATATCAATATAACATTTACAGTTATGCGTTTGTTATACATATCTACGAAAAGAAATTGGTCTCCCCTTCACATACTTCTCTTTACATCAATAGCAACGACAATACTGCACAATAGCTGTTACTAAAACTCAAATGTGCAGAAATCTATAAAAAAACAAGGTGAATACATCTAATACTCAAGTTTGGCTATTACTGCAAATTGTAGACAAGCAGAGTCGTCTCAAAATCACGTGAATAGCCCAGTTTGATGTTAGAACTTGCGCAATAACCTGTGCTCACTCCATAGATACACATACCCAATGATACTAACATGCTATTAAGCAGGCAGTTATAATGTTTTTGCACGTCAATGAATTGTCTTCTGATTAGCTACGACTCAGTAACAATATTCTTTTTATGCTTACATTAAATATCG
Organism: Schistocerca americana; assembly: GCF_021461395.2. NCBI lineage: Eukaryota > Metazoa > Arthropoda > Insecta > Orthoptera > Acrididae > Schistocerca > Schistocerca americana. Next base: position 211,900,461 of record NC_060119.1, read on the forward strand.
CCCTTCCCTAAAAGTAAACCAACTCACCTAGAAACGTATCGGGTGTCGTGGGTCATGGCCCTTTACTTCTTTTGTATTGTTCAGTTTGTCTTCCACGCTTTTGAAGATGTTACACAAATTGCGTGTTGAGTTGGATGTGGTATGGTATGGCTTGCTGTTTTGTGGTTAGAGGTCTTCTGATGTGAATGTGCATTGTGTGTTACAGTTATGTGTTAGTAGACCTATATCTTCATTTTCTTATCTTTGCTGTTGTCTTTACATACTTGTATCTCATTTTAATGGTGCTGTGGAGCTTGTGTACTATCTTGTGTCGTATCCAGTCTTTGTGCTATATTGATGATCATGTTTACCTTTTCTTGATAACCATTTTTGCTTATAGATGCTCTACATTATCTGTATACTGTATGTCTGATGGCTGACATGTTTTGAAAATGTGGGTGGTTCGATTTCTTGTGTTATCATGCCTGTAGCTGTTTCTTATCTGAATATGTTGAAGTGGTGTCTGCTGTTGGATTTTGTGTTCAAGGGAATGTATTGTTTCTTTTGTTTCCCTTTCTACAGTGAATTGAATGTTGTGTTTTACATTACATATCTACACATAAACTGTTATTATATTCCTGAGATACATTTATGAGGCATTTGGTAGTGTATCATCTGCAGATGAGTGGCAGACCAAGACTTTATATTTTATGTTTCTATAATTTGTCCAAAATTTGGTTTTCATTGTGTTTCATTATGTTATTTGCTTGTATGTATGGCACTGGGCTGCCATTATGAGACCTTCCTTTCTAAATACATGAACTGTTAAATTTAGTTTTGCTTACTGAATACTTTTATGGTGTATATCAGTTCTTCTGTAGTGGTATTTGATATTTCTGGTTTTTCTGCCAGTGGCTCTTTTATGATGATGATTACGTCATTAAAAGTGATTAAAGTGTATATGTTAAGATATCAAAAGAAATAGGGTTTGCAATTGGTGTAATGTCCGTACCTTTTATTTGTTGGGTTAATACTAAAGAAGCTTGTCTACTTCTGTTGGTCTCTTGCTTACAAGATGCGTCAAACTATTGGTGTGAAACTTTCCAGTGTGATTTGTTGGGGCATGGGACTATTGCTTCTGTGTATTTTGGGCTGGGTTCTCAATGTTGGTGTTGCAGGCTCTTTTTTTCCTTTTTGTTTTTGGTACTATGTTCTGTTTCAGTATTTTTGGGTTTCACATTTAAAATTTTTTTTTCTTTAATTTCAGATCTAATGGTTCGATCATACATTAATTCTTCAACTTTTTTTGTGATTCATCGTTGTTTTATTCACAGATTACTTTACATCCATAGGCACTACACTTTTGTCTGTTTTTGTAGCTACTGCTCCCTTTCCTGTAGTCCTTTTTTTTTTTTACTTAATCCTTAGTGCTTCTTTGTTATCTTCCTACTTGTTTCTGTGAATTTACTTGTTTTCAGAAACCTATTTACTTATTTTACTAACAATGTACTGGTTAGTTCTGTATTTATATTGTTGTTTGGGGTTTTCCCTTCTAGTGCTACAATATGTTCTGTTTCTATTATGACGTCGCTAATGTCGGCATGTGTTAACCTGCTATTGTTCAATATTATATTTAACAATAAAGTTTTCATTTCAATCAGTTGAAATTCCGTGAGATTCGTTATACTTGCATAAAATATGTGTTGGAAGTCATAACTACATGCGTGTGTATGAGATTTTCTACAGTTATCCTCTCAACAGTGTTTGTTCTGTTGATATTTTCTTAGCTATCTGTTCTGTTTTGTTCATCATATGCCAAAGGATTACAGGTTTGTTCAGGTACGATGATATCTTCAGGTGCAAATCGTATGTTTTTTGTTTAGTTCAAGTTTTTCCATTGTCTGTTTTCATTATTTATCCAAGACCTCTGCGCCCCTAACTTAGCTTTGTGTGCTGCCTGAGAATCGCTGCTTTACTTAACATGAATATAATTTGATATCAAATGATGCTGATCTAATTTTTTGTTGAATTGCAGATTGTTTCTCCTGCTATGGAGTTTGATGAGGGTCTTCTTGCATGTGTTGTAGGTCTGAGATGGAAATGTTTGAGTTGTGGTAACGATATTAACGTTAATATATGCAGCCATTCTTCCCTAGTTACTATTTCAAACTTGTTTATCATGCTAATAAAAACCTATGATATTCACTTAAGTAGAATTAGGTCTAAAACTGAAAACAATAAAAAGCTATGTTAGTCAGGCAAAACATAAGTTGTGTTTTTCTAGTGTAGAACATTATGCCTTATCATTTCTCCTCTAAAATGGTTTTTGATGAAGTGAACTGTTACTGAATGGCTTCACGTAATGATAGCTAGTTTTTTGTACCCATCATTGTTTGAACATTATTTGCAGTACCACATGCTGCCCCCACATTGCAGACAACACTCACTACCTTCCAAATTCAATACATTTCGTTTGCAATATAGTGACTTAACACCACAAAACTGTAGTATATAGTAAGTAATCAAACTGTTTTACATTTTGCTCACAAATCTTTTTTCTCAGAAAACGTCAAAATACGAAATAAAGCGAATTTTAGCATTATGCTAGCATCTGTTTGCGACGCTCCCAAGGTCAACACACACAGGTTCAGGCGCATATTACTCACAATAGCTATATCTAAAACAGAAAATGTTGCAGAATACGTAAATAACATCAACTGAAACTGCTCATAGTGTAATGTCTCGCCATTTTGGGTCCTCGGGGTATGGTAAACGAACTAATATTGGCGATGGCGCGAATATATCTGACGTCATGCAGACAATATGCAATTGGCAACAGCACTGGATAAGGATAATGTCATGCTCTGCCCAACCTTACCATAGGAAGGTCTCTGACTGGACAGCTTTCAACAAAAAATAAAAAAGGAGGAAGGTGCGTGACTTGAGAAGGGGTTGAGAAATGTGACTGGACGAGCTAATGTTACATACAAACTGAGGGAGGGGACAAGGAGGAGGGGCGCAAGTGGAGGGAAGGGGAGGAAAGGGAATATGGCTTAGGAAGGAAAGCATGGCTTAGGGGAGGGGAGTGGCGTGATGTGACGTGTACGTCCCTTCACGTAGGCAATGAGACTGTCAGAGGTAAATTTGGTTCATAATCGGCATAGATGTTCTTCCATGGTCCCAAATCGGCACTGCCCTCCTCACGTGACTCCAAGCCAGCATAAAAGTCTTCCTTCCTAATCACAATCACAGAGGGAAGATGATATCAGTTTTGACGCAGACATATGACAAACTGCGAAAAATGTAATGAAGAGGTGGTACTATAGTCGAAGTTGTTATGTCAGCTGAAAGTGTGTATGTGTAGTGACTGCAGTGTGTGAAAACACGGTAATTTCCAAGAATGATTGCCTCTCGAAGTCGCGGGGCCCAAACGATACATATCGAACATGCGATCCTAAATCGATCACGCGACTCAGGTGGTGGGCGTTATGAGTATGTTTACGATGGACAGTACAGGAACGGCAAAAGAAGAGCGTTACAAAAATACTTGTAATTACAAAGGAGACGACTTACCTTACTTATCGGTGTTGTCGTCATGTGAAAGTCCATGTGATGTGTTGAAGAGCCAATTATTCTTGGAAATTACCGTTAACACTAGTAACGAGGTGTTAATGATTAGTTTATCATTGGTTGTGGTGTTACTGCCTAATTTGTTAGCAAGCATGAACATGTAAAAAGAAACAATGTACATAAAGAGGAAGTCCTTGTGCAACTAGATGTGTAAGTATTTATACATATGGATTTGCTAACTTTGTTGTAGTGCTAAAATTGTGTGATCCCCCCGGACTCGAAACTGGAACATTGCCGATTGTGGGTAATACTGTTATTGACTTAGCTATCCAGGCACGATTAACGACAGCTTCAATATTGTCGGTGGCTCTCTCCCTCCGTAACACCAGACGCGTGGAGGCGTCACACTCGATTGAAGCAGTCGACGACGTTCTTTTGCAGAGATCGACTGCATCAGCTGGTAAATGACTGGAGTACGTCTGTCCTCGCCGGGCCCCTTAGCGTTACTATTAGACGGCATTCCTATAAGCATACATGAAACGGCGGTCGCATAGCAACAGACGTCAACATTATCCTTGAAGGTTATTACTCTGCAGTATTCGCTTTTTTTTTAATTAAATACTGTGGACGACGCTGTGTAGCCTACATCGTACGGAACTACGTCAGTCTTGCCCAGTGAACCATTTCTACAACGAACATTGCTGATTCTTCATATGTGACCTAGCTAAACGCCTGTATCTGTGGAATACGTTAGCCGAAATTTGGTACGCACGGAATCACATTTTTTAAAGTTTAAATATTTATGTTTGACTAATGAAACAGCTATTGACTTTTTTATCGCTGTAAAACATTCCATGTATATTTAATTTTAAGCCATCTAAAAATTACAAATGTAAGCAAGTTTAAGGCTCTCTTACATTAATACCTGGTATTCTAACGATTGATAACGAGGCGCTCTGGTAAATCTGTTAATGAGAGTCTCGCATGCGATAAAGTGTTTGACAGAATATGATGCAGTCACTGGCCGAAGCTCGCGAGAGAGCATAATTTTTTAGTTTTGTATTGTTGATTGATGCATGTCACGTAGTTTGATACTGCACTTGTCATGTATTTGAGCTGCTTTTCTTTTACAGGACGATTGATAATCACTGCAGTAATTGAAATCACTTAGCCATAATATTCTTTTGGGAGTTTTTTTTTGTTGCGATGGGCTTCAGTTTTATCCAGTCTTCATTAATAACAATGTGTGGAAAAGAAACTGCATGACTTTCATGAGTACGTTTTAAAACTTGAGTAAAGGAATTTCCATTACAAAATCCATAACCAAGCTTATTTTTGCATGTCTTATCAAAGGCAACTTGAAACTACGTTTCAATTTGCCTCAAGAAATGGACGCTAATCGTTTGCGTGCATCTACAAGAACTTAAAACGAAATTGTCCACACAGCCGCTTTATGATATACAGTCTAAAAGTAAATAAAAAAGAAGACGAGAAACCACGAAGCAACTGTCTGAATGGAAAGGAAATAGGTAGATGTCAGGCACAGGTACACGCAGACAAAGTGCTACAATTTCAGACAAACTAAATGATATATTCAAGATAAAGAGCTACACAAACTGAGCAAGTCAACAATACGTCTGTCCACCACTGACCGTTATGCAAGCTGTTATTCAGTTTGTCATTGATCGATAAGAGTTTTTGGATGTTCTCCTGAGGGATAACGTGCCAAATATCGTCCAATGGAAGCTATAGATCGTCAAAGTCTTGAAATGGTTGGAGAGCCCTGCCCATAATGCTCCAAACGTTCTCAGTCGGGGAGAGGTTCGGCGATCTTGCTGGCCAAGGCAGGGTTTGGTGAGCACGAAGACAAGAGTAGAAACTCTCATTGTGTACAGGCGGACATTATCTTACTGAAATGCAAGCCCAGGACGGCTTGCCATGAAGGGTAACAAAAGAGTGGCTAGAATATCGTTGACGTACCACTGTGCTGTAAGGTTCCGCGGATGAAAAACAAAGTGATCCTGCTATAAAATGGAATGGCACACCGCGATATCACTACGCAGAACAGGGAATCAGTGGTCATAAGGCCGTTGCAGCATCCCTGAATATGGAAGTAAATAGTAATAGTAATATAAAAAATGGGAGGAAGGTTTATCTGTTTAGCAAGAGTGATAGAGGGCAGATTTCAGACTACCTAACAGCTCAAAACGAAAATTTCTGTTCCGACACTGATAATGTTGAGTGTTTATGGAAAAAGTTCAAGGCAATCGTAAAATGTGTTTTAGACAGGTACGTGCCGAGTAAAACTGTGAGGGACGGGAAAAACCCACCGTGGTTCAACAATAAAGTTAAGAAACTACTGCGAAAGCAAAGAGAGCTTCACTGCAAGCTTAAACGCACCCAAAACATCTCAGACAAACAGAAGCTAAGCGATGTCAAAGTTAGCATAAGGAGGGCTATGCGTGAAGCGTTCAGTGAATTCGAAAGAAAAGTTCTATGTACCGTCTTGACAGAAAATCCTAGGAAGTTCTGGTCTTACGTTAAATCAGTAAGTGGCTCGAAACAGCATATCTAGACACTCTGGGATGATGATGGCATTGAAACAGAGGATGACACGCGTAAAGCTGAAATACTAAACTCCTTTTTCCAAAGCTGTTTCACAGAGGAAGACCGCACTGCAGTTCCTTCTCTAAATCCTCACACAAACGAAAAAATGGCTGACATCGAAATAAGTATCCAAGGAATAGAAAAGCAACTGGAATCACTCAACAGAGGAAAGTCCACTGGACCTGACGGGATACCAATTCGATTCTACACAGAGTACGCGAAAGAACTTGCCCCCCTTCTAACAGCCGTGTACCGCAAGTCTCTAGAGGAACGGAAGGTTCCAAATGATTGGAAAAGAGCACAGGTAGTCCCAGTCTTCAAGAAGGGTCGTCGATAAAATTAATTGTTGGTAAGGCGGGTACCAGGTTGAGATTCATTGGGAGAGTGCGTAGAAAATGTAGTCCATCAACAAAGGAGGTGGCTTACAAAACACTCGTTCGACCTATACTTGAGTATTGCTCATCAGTGTGGGACCCGTACCAGGTCGGGTTGACAGAGGAGATAGAGAAGATCCAAAGAAGAGCGGCGCGTTTCGTCACAGGGTTATTTGGTAACCGTGATAGCGTTACGGAGATGTTTAATAAACTCAAGTGGCAGACTCTGCAAGAGAGGCGCTCTGCATCGCGGTGTAGATTGTTCGCCAGGTTTCGAGAGGGTGCGTTTCTGGATGAGGTATCGAATATATTGCTTCCCCCCACTTATACCTCCCGAGGAGATCACGAATGTAAAATTAGAGAGATTCGAGCGTGCACAGAGGCTTTCCGGAAGTCGTTCTTCCCGCGAACCATACGCGACTGGATCAGGAAAGGGGGGTAATTACAGTGGCACGTAAAGTGCCCTCCGCCACACACCATTGGGTGGCTTGCGGAGTATAGATGTAGATGTACTGACTGTTTGATGATAAGGCAGTGACAGTTGTGTTGGTATCTCATCACTGTCTGGGGCCTCTCCAGCCACATAGCGTGGAATCGCATTGGCTGAAGTAGAATTGTCTTCAGTGGCGAGTCCCGCTTCAAACTGAGCCCCGATGACCAGTGAAGAAGTGTCTGGAGACGCCCCAAAAAGCAGTGGAATACCAACGTGACTGTCACCCACCATACGGTCAGGAATGATGGTCTGGGGTGCCATTTCTTTTCATAGTGGGATCCCTTTGCTTGTCATCAGCGGCTCTCTTACACCACAATAGTACGTCGACGATATTCTACGCCCATTTTCTTGCCATTCACGGCAAGCCATCCTGGACTTACATTTTAGCAAAGTACTGACCGCCCACATGGCGAGAGTTCTACTTCTTGCCTTCATGCTCGCCAAACCCTACCTTGTCCAGCAAGATTGCCGAACCTGTCCCCAGCTGAGAAAGTTTGGAGCATTATGGGTAGGATGCTCCAACCATCTCGAGATTTTGACGATCTAGCGTCCCAATTGGACAGTATTTGACATAGTATCACTGAGGAGAATATTCAACAATGCAAAGCCGAATAAGTGTTGGCTTAAGGGCCAGAGGTGGAGCAATGCGTTATTGACTTGCTCAGTTTGTGAAGCTCTTGAATAAGTCATCAAATTTTTCTGAATTTGTAATAATTTTTTTTATCCGCACATGTAAGCCACATCTACCGATTTTTATCTCATTCGGTTAATTCCTTCGTAGTGCGCCACTTTTTATTTCTTGGAATGTACACTACTGGCCATTAAAATTGCTACACCAAGAAGAAATGGAGATGATCACCAGGTATTCTTTGGACAAATATATTATACTAGAACTAACATGTGATTTCATTTTCACGCTATTTGAGTACATAGATCCTGAGAAATCAGTACCCAGAACAACCACCTCTGGCCGTAATAACGGCCTTGATACACCTGGGCATTGAGTCAAACAGAGCTTCGATGGCGTGTACAGGTACAGCTGCCCATGCAGCTTCAACACGATACCACAGTTTACCAAGAGTAGTGACTGGCGTATTGTGACGAGCCAGTTGCTGGGCCACCATTGACCAGACGTTTTCATTTGGTGATAGATGTGGAGAATGTCCTAGCCAGGGCAGCAGTCGAACATTTTCTACACCCAGAAAGGCCCGTACAGGACCTGCAACATGCGGTCGTGCATTATCCTGCTGAAATGTAGGGTTTCGCAAGGATCGACTGAAGGGTACAGCTACGGGTCGTAAGACATTTGAAATGTAGCGTCCACTGTTCAAAGTGCCGTCAATGCGAACAAGAGATGACCGAGACGTGTAAGCAATGGCACCCCATTCCATCACGCCGGGTGATACGCCAGTATGGCGATGACGAATACACGATTCCAATGTGCGTTCACCGCGATGTCGCCAAACACTGATGCGACCATCATGATGCTGTAAATAGAACCTGGATACATCCGAAAAAATGACGTTTTGGCATTCGCGCACCCAGGTTCGTCGTTGAGTACACCATCGCAGGCGCTCCTGTCTGTGATGCAGCGTCAAGGGTAACCGCAGCCACGGTGTCCGAGCTGAGAGTCGATGCTGCTGTAAACGTTCGAACTGTTCGTGCCGATGGTTGTTGTCTTGCAAACGTCCCCATCTGTTGACTAAGGGATCGAGACGTGGCTGCACGATCCATTACAGCCATGCGGATAAGATGCCTGTCATCTCGACTGCAAGTGATACTAGACCGTTGGGATCCAGCATGGCGTTCCGTAGTACCCTCCTGAACCCACCGATTCCATATTCTGCTAACAGTTATTGGATCTCGACCAACGCGAGCAGCAATGTCGCGATACGATAAACCGCAATCGCGATAGGCTACAATCCGACCTTTATCAAAGTCGGAAACGTGATGCTACGCATTTCTCCTCCTTACACGAGGCATCACAACAACGTTTCACCAGGCAACGCCGGTCAACTACTGTTCGTGTATGAGAAATCGGTTGGAAACTTTCCTCATGTCAGCACGTTGTAGGTGTCGCCACCGGCGCCAACCTTGTGTGAATGCTCTGAAAAGCTAATCATTTGCATATCATAGCATCTTCTTCCTGTCGGTTAAATTTAGTGTCTGTAGCACGTCATCTTCGTGGTGTGGCAATTTTAATGGCCAGTAGTGTATTAGCCATTATTTCTGAAACATCTTGAAGTATGTGTGCTTGCACTTTGTTTTGAAAGCAACTGATTGGCTACGAGAAGTACTGGAGCTGCCAGTAAATGTGAAGCCAGCCTGCCTTTTCACTGAAGGCGTATAATTCTGAAGGGCAAGGAGGCACTGAGATGAAACGCAGCAAATTCTCGAGGTCACTCGCGCAGTCTAGGCCAGTCTGATGGAGAGCTGCTTGTCTGCAGTTATTCGCGAGGGAGTAAACGTTCGTGGGATGAGAATGTACAGTACCCTGCCTTGGCCTACTACGAGTGGATTCAACTGGCTGCACATTATGCGACTGCCTACAGTAGTAGCTATGCACATTTCGCGAGAAAGTCGAGACGATCTGCTGTATTTGAACTTCTAGGTTCTAGAAACTAGCATGTTCTCAATTTCACCTCTAGATCTACATCTGTACTCCCAAGTCACCTTATGGTGCGTGTCAACAGAGAGTTTTCGTACGACTGCCACTTCCTTCCTTTCGTGATCCAGTCTCGAATAGTGTGTCTTTTCTCAAGCTAGACTAGGAGGAAGCAACACAATGATTGTCTCTTCTAGGAAAGTCCACTCTTTGATTTTAACAATAAACAACTGCGTGGTGGATAGCGCCTCTCTTTTAGAATCTGCCACTGCAGTTTGCCGAGCATCTCTGTGACGCTTTCGCGTTGACTAAATGAACCTGTGACTAAACGCGATGCCCTTACTTGAATCTTCTATATTTTAACACGTTTTATTAGGCCGCTTTCTTGTCTCTTTGTTCGGTACAAATTTTGTAGCTGATTTTTACCCAACTACGAGGTGCATTCAAGTTCTAAGGCCTCCAATTTTTTTTCTCCGGACTGGAAAGAGATAGAAACATGCGCATTGTTTTAAAATGAGGCCGCGTTCATTGTCAATACGTCCCAGAGATGGCAGAACCGTACGGCAGATGGAATTTTACCGCCAGCGGCGAGAATGAGAACTGTTTTAAATACTTAAAATGGCGACGTTTTCCTTACTTGAACAGCGTACAGTCATTCGTTTTCTGAATTTGCATGGTGTGAAACCAACTGAAATTCATCGACAGTTGAAGGAGACATGCGGTGATGGAGTTATGGATGTGTCGAAAGTGCGTTCGTGGGTGCGACAGTTTAATGAAGGCAGAACATCGTGTGACAACAAACCGAATCAACCTCGGGCTCACACAAGCCGGTCTGACGACATGATCGAGAAAGTGGAGAGAATTGTTTTGGGGGATCGCTGAATGACTGTTGAACAGATCGCCTCCAGAGTTGGCATTTCTGTGGGTTCTGTGCACACAATCCTGCATGTTGTTGTTGTGGTCTTCAGTCCTGAGACTGGTTTGATGCAGCTCTTCATGCTACTCTATCCTGTGCAAACTTCTTCATCTCCCAGTACCTACTGCAACCTACATCCTTCTGAATCTGCTTAGTGTATTCATCTCTTGGTCTCCCTCTACGATTTTTACCCTCCACGCTACCCTCCAATACTAAATTGGTGATCCCTTGATGCCTCAGAACATGTCCTACCAACCGATCCCTTCTTCTGGTCAAGTTGTGCCACAAACTTCTCTTCTCCCCAATCCTATTCAATACTTGCTCATTAGTTATGTGATCTACCCACCTAATCTTCAGCATTCTTCTGTAGCACCACATTTCGAAAGTTTCTATTCTCTTCTTGTCCAAACTATTTATCGTCCATGTTTCACTTCCATACATGGCTACACTCCATACAAATACTTTCAGAAATGACTTCCTGACACTTAAATCTATACACGATTTTAACAAATTTCTCTTCTTCAGAAACGCTTTCCTTGCCATTGCCAGTCTACATTTTATATCCTCTCTACTTCGACCATCATAAGTTATTTTGCTCCCCAAATAGCAAAACTCCTTTACTACTTTAAGTGTCTCATTTCCTAATCTAATTCCCTCAGCATCACCCGACTTAATTCGACTACATGCCATTATCCTCGTTTTGCTTTTGTTGATGTTCATTTTATATCCTCCTTTCAAGACGCCATCCATTCCGTTCAACTGCTCTTCCAAGTCCTTTGCTGTCTCTGACAGAATTACAATGTCATCGGCGAACCTCAAAATTTTTATTTCTTCTCCATGGACTTTAATACCTACTCCGAATTTTTCTTTTGTTTCCTTTGATGCTTGCTCAATATACAGATTGAATAACATTGGGGAGAGGCTACAACCCTGTCTTACTCCCTTCCCAACAACTGCTTCCCTATCATGTCCCTCGACTCTTATAACTGCCATCTGGTTTCTGTACAAATTGTAAATAGCCTGTCGCTCCCTGTATTTTACCGCTGCCACCTTCAGAATTTGAAAGAGAGTATTCCAGTCAACATTGTCAAAAGCTTTTTCTAAGTCTACAAATGCTAGAAACGTAGGTTTGCCTTTCCTTAATCTTTCTTCTAAGATACGTCGTGAGGTCAGTATTGCCTCACGTGTTCCAGTATTTCTACGGAATCCAATCCGATCTTCCCCGAGGTCGGCTTCTACTAGTTTTTCCATACGTCTGTAAAGAATTCGTGTTAGTATTTTGCAGCTGTGGCTTATTAAACTGACTGTTCGGTAATTTTCACATCTGTCAACACCTGCTTTCTTTGGGATTGGAATTATTATATTCTTCTTGAAGTCTGAGGGTATTTCGCCTGTTTCATACATCTTGCTCACCAGATGGTAGAGTTTTGTCAGGACTGGCTCTCCCAAGGCCGTCAGTAGTTCCAATGGAATGTTGTCTACTTTGGGGGCCTTGTTTCGACTCAGGTCTTTCAGTGCTCTGTCAAACTCTTCACGCAGTATCGTATCTCCCATTTCATCTTCATCTACATCCTCTTCCATTTCTATACTATTGTCCTCAAGTACATCGCCCTTGTATAGACCCTCTATATACTCCTTCCACCTTTCTGCTTTCCCTTCTTTGCTTAGAACTGGGTTTCCATCTGAGCTCTTGATGTTCATACAAATGGATCTCTTATCTCCAAAGGTCTCTTTAATTTTACTGAAGGCAGTATCTATCTTACCCCTAGTGAGATAAGCCTCTACATCCTTACATTTGTCCTCTAGCCATCCCTGCTTAGCCATTTTGCACTTCTTGTCGATCTCATTTTTGAGACGTTTGTATTCCTTTTTGCCTGTATCATTTACTGCATTTTTATATTTTCTCCTTTCATCAATTAAATTCAATATTTCTTCTGTTACCCAAGGATTTCTACTAGCCCTCGTCTTTTTATGTACTTGATCCTCTGCTGCCTTCACTACTTCATCCCTCAAAGCTACAAATTCTTCTTCTACTGTATTTCTTTCCCCCATTCCTGTCAATTGTTCCCTTATGCTCTCTCTGAAACTCTGTACAACCTCTGGTTCTTTCAGTTTATCCAGGTCCCATCTCCTTAAGTTCCCACCTTTTTGCAGTTTCTTCAGTTTTAATCTACAGGTCATAACCAATAGATTGTGGTCAGAGTCCACATCTGCCCCTGGAAATGTCTTACAATTTAAAACCTGGTTCCTAAATCTCTATCTTACCATTATATAGTCTATCTGATACCTTTTGGTATCTCCAGGGTTCTTCCATGTATACAACCTTCTTTCATGATTCTTAAGCCAAGTGTTACCTATGATTAAGTTATGCTCTGTGCAAAATTCTACCAGACGGCTTCCTCTTTCATTTCTCTCCCCCAATCCATATTCACCCACTACGTTTCCTTCTCTCCCTTTTCCTACTCTCGAATTCCAGTCACCCATGACTATTAAATTTTCGTCACCCTTCACTATCTGAATAATTTCTTTTATTTCTTCAATTTCTTCGTCATCTGCAGAGCTAGTTGGCATATAAACTTGTACTACTGTAGTAGGTGTGGGGTTCGTATCTATCTTGGCCACAATAATGCGTTCACCATGCTGTTTGTAGTAGCTTACCCGCATTCCTATTTTCCTATTCATTATTAAACCTACTCCTGCATTACCCCTATTTGATTTTGTGTTTATAACCCTGTAGTCACCTGACCAGAAGTCTTGTTCCTCCTGCCACCGAACTTCACTAATTCCCACTATATCTAACTTTAACCTATCCATTTCCCTTTTTACATTTTCTAACCTACCTGCCCGATTAAGTGATCTGACATTCCACGCTCCAATCCGTAGAACGCCAGTTTTCTTTCTCCTGAAAACGACATCCTCTTGAGTAGTCCCCGCCCGGAGATCCGAATGGGTGACTATTTTACCTCCGGAATATTTTACCCAAGAGGACGCCATTATCATTTAATCATACAGTAAAGCTGCATGCCCTCGGGAGAAATTACGGCCGTAGTTTCCCCTTGCTTTCATTTCAGCCGTTCGCAGTACCAGCACAGCAAGGCCGTTTTGGTTATTGTTACAAGGCCAGATCAGTCAATCATCCAGACTGTTGCCCTTGCAACTACTGAAAAGGCTGCTGCCCCTCTTCAGGAACCACACGTTTGTCTGGCCTCTCAACAGATACCCCTCCGTTGTGGTTGCACCTACGGCACGGCTATCTGTATCGCTGAGGCACGCAAGCCTCCCCACCAACGGCAAGGTCCATGGTTCATGGGGGGACAATCCTGCATGACGACCTGAAAATGCGAAAAGTGCCATCCAGGTGGGTGCCACGAATGCTGATGGACGACCACACGGCTGCACGTGTGGCACGTTGCCAAGCAATGTTGACGTGCAACGACAGCACGAATCGGACTTTCTTTTCGTCGTTTGTGACAATGGATGAGACGTGTATGCCATTTTTCAATCCAGAAACAAAGCGCCAGTCAGCTCAATGGAAGCACACAGATTCACCGCCACCAAAAAAATTTCGGGTAACCGCCAGTGCTGAAAAAATGATGGTGTCCATGTTCTGGGACAGCAAGGGCGTAATTCTTACCCATTGCGTTCCAAAGGGCACTACGGTAACAGGTGCATCCTACGAAAATGTTTTGAAGAACAAATTCCTTCCTGCACTGCAACAAAAACGTCCGGGAAGGGCTGCACGTGTGCTGTTTCACCAAGACAACGCACCCGCACATCGAGCTAACGTTACGCAACAGTTTCTTCGTGATAACAACTTTGAAGTGACTCCTCATGCTCCCTACTCACCTGACCTGGCTCCTAGTGACTTTTGGCTTTTTCCAACAATGAAAGACACTCTCCGTGGCCGCACATTCACCAGCCGTGCTGCTATTGCCTCAGCGATTTTCCAGTGGTCAAAACAGACTCCTAAAAAGCCTTCGCCGCTGCCATGGAATCATGGCGTCAGCGTTGTGAAAAATGTGTACGTCTGCAGGGCGATTACGTCGAGAAGTAACGCCAGTTTCATCGATTTCGGGTGAGTAGTTAATTAGAAAAAAAATCGGAGGCCTTAGAACGTGAATGCACCTCGTACTACAACAGTGGTCGTCAAACGTTTTTGCTCAGGAGCCAACGCACTACTTTGTTGCACTAATCTGTGGGACGAACCGCAGGTGGTATACTGTATGTACCGATCTTATTATTAATTGGTAAGCTAAATAAATTAGCATGTTATGAAACCCCAATAGTTGAGCTGTAGTAAGTGTGCAAGAAGTTGAACCGCAACTCCTGATCGTTAAATGTCGGCAACATTCAGATCAATTCGTGTCGACTATTGTGTTTCCGAGCCGGACGTGGTGGCCGAGCGGTTCTAGGCACCACAGTCTGGAACCGCGCGACCGCTACGGTCGCAGGTTCGAATCCTGCCTCGGGCATGGATGTGTGTGATGTCCTTGGGTTAGTTACGTTTAAGTAGTTCTTAGTTCTAGGGGACTGATGACCTCAGAAGTTAAGTCCCACAGTGCTCAGAGCCATTTGAACCACTTTCGTGTTTCCGATTGCTACCATTCTCAGGGATCCCAAAGATGTGACACTGAAATCGCCTAACGAAATGTTGTTGTGTTGTCTGTGTGAGCGAATGTTTAATTGATTAATAACAGTAATTTTACTTTGCAATATGAGACACGATAACAAATGTTTAGTGCATGTTTTCACTGTCATTTTTCTTCTACTAGTTGCGTTCCATTACGACAGCTGTAATTTAAATTCATATCCCTTCCTAAAAATGTGTACCGCTTTTGAAGATAATCGTTTCTATAATGCGCATTCTTGAAATCATGTCATTTCCGTGTGCATTTTATACCTACAGCAGCTTATCAGTACGAATCGTGCATGTCTGTAAGTCGTCATTGGAAGACAAACAATAAAAATGCTTCTCCTGGATCACAAAAAAATGCGAATATTTTCCTGTTTATTTGAAAGACCCTGACTTGAAAGTGGGGTACCAGTTGCCTCATTCTATCTTCTTCTATACATTTAAAATTTTTCCAAAAAATTTTAGCATGCAAACATATTCGAGCTTTTTAGACATGCAGAACATCTCAAACAACCACAAGCTCTCCTAACTACACCTCACACCCACTAGTCCATCGCTGTAAGTTGTTCATACCCATCCACTCCTATCTGCCTTTCCTCACTCACTCACTCACTCAGCTCAGCTCATTGTACAGGGTGTCCCACTCAAACCTCCCTGATTTCAAAGACCCAAGAAAAAAAAACAACACTGTAGATACGACAACGAAAAATGTACCAAATTGTAGAACATCTCAAAGAATTTATTTATTTATCATCAATACAGCTCTACATGTGAACAATTTGTAGCACGAAGAATACCGAGTCTATATTCAATTTCTTGCCAAGTTCTTTGTAACATTTCCTCTGTTATTGTTGCAATCGCTTTAGTGATACGATGACGCAACGTAGGAGTATCGTCCACTTTGGTCACATAGACGCGGTCCTTCACGAATCCCCACATGAAGAGATCATGCAGCCTAGTGTTGGGTGAACGTGGCGACCAGGTATGGGTCCTCCGCATCCAATTCAACGATTGAGAAATTTGCTATCCAGGAACTTGCGCGCAGCCGTTGATCAATGCGGTGGAGTTCCATCTTGTTGAAAAATGATGTTGGGTTGCAAGTGTTGTATCTGAGGGTACACAAACTGCTCCAACATGTCCAGATACACTGACCCATTTACTGTTTGTTCCACAAACAAGAACGGTCCAACGATCCTGTCATGCATTAACCTACACCAGACGTTTAGTTTAGGCCTATCACGAACATGTTCAATGACAGCATGCTGATTGTGCGAACTGCAAATGCGAACATCATGCCTATTAACCCTTCCTGACAGATGAGCAAACATCTCTCCATCCATATCAATATGCCGTAGTATATCCGCAGCAAGTTGTCGTCGGCGTGGTTTGTCGTTCGGCGTCAGAAGTTGCAGAATTTGCACTTTGTAAGCACACATACGAAGACGCTGATGAACTACAAGATGCAGTGTTGATCGAGATGCATCAAGTTGCCTAGATGCTTGATGAATTGACTTATGTGGACTTCTGAGAAACGTTTGTCTGATGTCCTCCACAGTCTCTTGTGAAACTTTGTAACATACACCGCCAGAATGTTTCAGAACACTCCCTGTTGCCAGAAACTTCCTATATCATTTCTTAATTGGTTTCACATCAGGTGGATCACATTTATACACACCACGATAATTTCTTTGCACAGTAACTGGCTATCTTGTTTCTGCAAACCACACTGCTGCTGCTGGACGCTGCTGCGGAGTCGCCATTTTCACTTCATGCGACCATGCTGCACCCTGGCGACGATACGTGGCACTTCTAATGCGGGAATATAAATTGTTTGAGGTGTTCTACAATGTGGTGCATTTTTTCATTGTCATATCTACTGTGGTTTTTCTCTCCTGGGTCCTTGAAATTAGGGAGGTTTGAGTGGGACACCTTGTATTACCACTTTGTATCTTGCTGTCATTGTCTCCTGTGTCACAGTCATAGTCGCCTTCGTTCTGTCCTACTGCTAGTCTCCTCTCACTGTCGCTGTGTCCCTCTTGCTCTGTCTTACTGCTATACGACATTGCTCCCTTTCTACTGTTGCTGTCTCTTCTCATTGTCATTATCTCTCTCTTATTCGTTTTCATTGTCTTATACTCTCTCTCTCATTATCACTGGCTCCCTTCCACTTCCCCTTTCTCTTTCTCTGTATTCCTCCCCCTCCCCCTTGGCACTGTCTTCTTCGCTACTTTCGTAGTACTGTCCTGTCATTGTCGACAATGTTCCAAAGTCATTGCTCTCTCTCTTTCTCTCACACTGCCATTGTCGCCTTCGCTCTTTCTATAACATAACCACTATCTTCTACCTTCCAGTATTTATTATTTTTGCGACTCTTTGCCACTGCTACTGGTATCTCAACATAAAAAAAGAGTAAATTCGTTCGCATGTCAAAATCTTTTAGAAAATTTTGAAGGTTCTGGGGAAGATGTAATGAAACAGCTGGTACTCCACTTTTAAATAAACAGGAACACACTTGCATTTTTATGTGCTCCAGTGGGAGAATTTTTCTTCCGAGTCCCTTCTTTCCCTGCAGCGGGAGGGCATGTAACTCGTGTGAAAAGAAATGTGTTGGTCAGTAAAATTTAGATAGATCACTTACGTAAAACTGAAATAACGCGAAACTAATTTTACATTTCATGCTGGATTTTATGTGCAAAAATAAAAAAAAAAATGCATGTGGTTCAGTACTACAACATGTAGTTCCCAGACGATAACGAAGACACTTTACGGCATATTTCTCCATGATACATCACTTTATAAACTAGGTTTTTGCATCACGTCAGAACTTACGGTCGTATTTTACGTGTACAGTTGAGCAACCTTGAACCACTGTACCTTGAAAATGAATAAAGACATCATGAAAGTTTTCGAGGTTGTGCGAGATTGGGATCTTAGGAATATTGAAAGTTACCTTTTTTAAACAAGTTTTAGTGAAACTTGATCTGCAATGTTGATTATGTTTTTAACGTTAAATTGGCTGTTAGATGCTAAACATCGGCCTTTCTTATTTGAATGGTTCGCATACAGTACCAGACCCTAAAGCTGACAGCTTGCACAACGCTGACTGTTCGTGGCAAAACTCAACTGCGAGAATTCATAGGGAAACCTAGCTGGGAGAATTCTAAGAAAATCATGCCCTGTCCGAAACTTATTGCTATCAGAAAATCTGATTATGAACTTCTAAGCTGAAGTTGGCCCTTATGAAATTCAGTTAAAGAGAGAATCTGTTTTCTTCACTATTTGGCTTACCTGAGTCGCACTGATAACGCCATGCAAACTGCTCTCGTAACTATAGCGCGTCTCGATGACAGAACTGCAAAGTCTGACTGCTGAGATACGCAAATGTGCAGTGCGTTCTCTAAAAACGTTGGGACGTGGACAATGACTCTGGGGTAAATGAACTCAATAGCAGTCTCATCTCATTTGACTTAGTAACATTTAATGAAACTTCAACAACAGTTAAGCATTCTCTGAAATCCAAAAATTACAAAAAAATAAATTTCACATACATAATCTTTCCTTAAACAAAATTCCAAAATCAAATTTTCAAATCCATTTCTCCCGCAATCATCGATAAATCCTAAGAGAAAAATGGAAAGCAAAAAGATTCCTAGTGTGGATGTCTGACGAATCAAGAATGCTGCATTATCAAATTGCTGCCGCAAATGAAACAGAATTAATCATTACCAGTAATCCATTCTTCACAAAGAATGTAATCGTACCAATGTAAAAATCAATTCGTTTTCTCTCCACGATAAATCTTCCATTATTCCACAATATAATTCCCAAAAATCTCCATTATTTGCTGCTTACTGCTATTAAGCCATAACTCGACTGTTCACATTTAACACCAAAACTCAACTGCCTGTCTGCATCTCATCTCTGCACAGCGCAGCTTCTTCGCTGAGGTTGCGCGCACATCGCTAAGCAATTCAAACCTTATGAGCGCGACTCAAGACACCCAAAACAAGAAAAAATCCTACGAAAATTTGCACACACACCTTAATACTAGCAAAAATTTCAGCCATTTGCTGGACCCAACCCTGCTGGAATCCTTGGCTGCGTTCTGACCACTGTGACGGCGAAAATATGGTAAAAAACCCTTTTTTGAGATTTTCCGAGGAACCGCTCATGGACTAATGGTGTCTCCATAAGTCCCATCAAGCCTGCTGTAAACTACATTAAATGGAAAAAGGACCAATTTGCTCCATTTATCTATGCAGTGGGGAGTGTGTAATACTCATACTTTGACACTGTACTGTAGGATATAACACTTAGACGATCCTTCTGTTGGGTATACAAATGGTCCCTACCCCAAGAGTTATGCAAAACACTTGACCCTACCTTTTTATCACCAATAGAGCTCGGGATAATATCGATTTTATACGCGACGTTTCGGAACATACTAGGTACGGCACGCACGCTGTCGCATGCATACCGACGTCCCCCCGTGCATCCTCTAAAGCCGCAGTGCCTGTGCTACTTATCCCTCTGACCCCCTGAAGTATTTTTGTTTGTTACTGCGCAGGAATACTACACTCTTAAGAAGCTCTTAACGTTATCTGACACTTTTGGGTCCGGTTGTTGGTTGCTGGATGCATATTATCAAAAATTATGACGGAGAACTGCGGATAGCACGAAGAGCTATTTCGGGCCGCATGCGGCCGGCGGGCCACAGTTTGACGACCACGGAGCTGAAGACTTGAAAATTTCAACATAGCTGGATGTCTATCCAATATTAACTCCCTTTCTTGTCTGGTGTGTGGCGGAGGGTACTTTTTTATCACTATCATTTCCCGATGAGCTACATACTTTAAACTTTCAACATAGCTCGGAACTGGATGATGATACAACATTATTTCGTATTGGTGTCTGGTGTGTGGTGGAGGGTACTTTGTTTACCATTATCATTTCACGATAGGTTAGAGACATGAAAGCTTCAACATGGCTCAAAACTGGATGACAAAGAAAAATTAATGCCCTTTCGTGTCTGGTGTGTGGCGGAGGGTACTTCGTGTATCACTGAAATTTACCCCTTTTCCTGTGCCACTTGCGAACGCTTCCGGGTACAATGACTGCTGATAGTCCCTGTGTGAGCTCGATTCTCTCTCATTTTTACCTTCGAGGTCTTTTCGTGAGATAATGGTAGGGAAAAGCGATGTATTGGTTGACTCAGTAAAAGAAAAAACTGAGACAATCCTGAAATTTACAACGTATCTCTGTTGTAAACTCATCAAAATGTTTTAAATCGATTGAAAAATTTGACACCCACAAGACTGATAAGCAAAACATAATTGTTTACATATAAAACTTTTTAATATAACGTGTTCTCATAACAGATTAAAACGTATAAAATAATTCCTCCTAGACCCATACGGATTTCCAACCCAAAACAGATAGTCCTGAAAAATTGTGCTTGTGAATTTTTTAATAACTATGAAAATACTTACAAAAAAATGGCTCTGAGCACTACGGGACTTACCATTTATGGTCATCAGTCCCCTAGAACTTAGAAGTACTTAAACCTAACTAACCTAAGGACATCACACAACACCCAGTCATCACGAGGCAGAGAAAATCCCTGACCCCGCCGGGAACGAACCCGGGAACCCGTGCGCGGGAAGCGAGAACGCTACCGCACGACCACGAGCTGCGGAATAAAAATACTTACAGAATTTAAAACGAAGAACATGGGGCACATGCAGTAAATAATTGATGCATGAATAGTTTACCTTCTTAGTGTTGTTTATTGCATGTGCTCACGTTTTCGTTTTAAATTCTATTAATATTTTTATAGCTATTAAAAATTCACAAGCACAGATTTTCAGGACTATCTGTATGCGGTTAGGAATCTGTATGGGGCTAGGCAAAGAAATCATAGTTTTTAGTCCGTTTTAAAAACGTGAAATGTTCAAAAGTTTATTACTTAACTTATTTTCTCTATCAGTACTATCTGGTACGGAACCCAGACTGATAGGCAGTATTGAAGTATAGGTCGAAAGAGGGTTTTGTAAGCTACCTCCTTCGTGGCTGTACTACACTACTACTGAGGATACTTCCAGTGAATTTCAGGCTGGCATCTGCCTTGCCTACAATTTCTTTTATGTGGTCCTTTCTCTTTTAAACCGTTCCGTATGCCCAAATCTGTAATGGACGTGACTGCTTCGAGTGACTGTTTGACAATCGTGTAATCATGCATTAAAGGGTCTTTCCGCCTGTTTAAGCGCAGTACGTGAAATTTGTTTAGGATGAGAGTCAACTGTCAATTACTGTATCCAGAGTCGATCTCGATCTTTCCGGATTTCGCTTCAAACTGATATTATTGTGACTTCTCTAGAGACAACATCGGCTGCGAACGATCTCATGAGGCTTCCAACATTAACCAATAGGTTATTTATGTACTTTGTGAACCGTGCCTCATCGGATAATATAATTTGCTACTGGATTAATCATGTTTCCCATACACCGCATTTTCTTAAGTAATAAAATTATTAGGCTGGTGCATAAGTTCGTAGCGTTTTTGTTTTGTATGTTATGATTCCGGCTGCTATGCGTTTATCTTATCGACTGTCATTTTTTATTTATAGTTTACTGTTGCTCTTTGAGTTTACATTTTGTCATTTGGAGATAGTGAGTGGAGCTGTCGACGCGGATACTAGAAAATGAAGTGCCAGGTGGAGAAATCGGAACATTTCCGACTTATCCTTCTGTCTCATCTTTTCGAAAAACCTTGAAGAAACTCCCTTTCCCGATGAAAATGCGCTCCGAACATTGTTCGACGAGTTCTTTGCCTCAAAACCACGGTCGCGGAATCGAAAAGTTGCCCGCGCGTTGGCAGACTGCTGTAAATAGTGGATAGTATATTGTCGATGACTAAAATCTCTGTTATGCGTAGCTGTTGTTTTTATTAAACTTATGGAAAAACGCTACAAACTGATGCACCAACCCATTGGAGTAGCAGCTCGCACAGAACTAAGAGATTAACACCGCGTGACAGATTTCACGCATCACCAAAAAACGTCAGACCTTGCATTCAATCGTGGAGTGCTTATGTGTCAAAACTGTGGGTAACTGGTGTTAAGCATAAAAGTATCATTATTTGAAAATTGGCATCTGTAAATCTACCTCAGCCAGTTGCGAGGGTTGGTCACTATGGGATTTGTTCGGTGCACGCTTCGGATGGAAGGAGCAAGCAAGTAATGCAGTAACCTTGTAGGTAATTTTCCGAAGATTATTAAAATGTCCATGACGGAGACTTCCGCGGAAGATTAGTCCTTCACCAGCGACGACCGTGCGGTTACAACAAAGCGCTATGGATTAGAGGTTACTATTACTGAAAGCACAGCCATTTGAAATAGATTCCCTCTACTCTCAAACGCAGTGGACTATTGAAAATAGCAGTGCAGGTTGCTGAGCGTATATATAGTCCCCATCATCGAGAATCCTCGGTCACAAATTACTCAGTCCATGAAGGTTTTCTTTGTTTTTTTTTTCGCGGGTATGAAGTTGCCTAGCATTTGATCATTCTGCAGTAATGATCTTGCCCATGTCGATTTCTAGCTTATATTAAAGTTGCAGAACTCATTCTCTGGGCTATATTACACAGCTGCATCTACGTATAAACTTTGCACTCCATATTACAGGTTATGGAGGAGGTTACTTGGAGAACCACTCTCATTACGACCTTCCCCTGCCTCCATGTTTGTTATTTTGTGCGGGAGGAATGAGTCGGTAAGTCTCTGAGTGAGTACGAATTTCTCTAATTTTGCCGTCCAGATTAATTCGTAATGTGTGCTTGGGAGGAAGCCATGCGTTGCCTGAGTCGGAATTTCAATACTAAACCTTTCCGTAATGCGCAGAATCTTTAATGTAGCACCGGCGGCTGCAGTCAAATGAGGCTTCTGCATTTCTGAACGAACCTGTTGCGACGGTATAAGTAATTTGGGCATCAGGGATCTGAAAAGCTGTTATTGTTCTTGTGGAAACGGATATCGTAACCTGATGAACCCAACGGATCGGGATCTGTTTGGTACTGTTCAAGCATAAGTGAGGCAGCTAGAGCCCTTGCCCTGCCGCACAGTGGATAACCCAATTCTCTGCACACAGCATGTGCAGCGACATCAGCACGAACTTGTAAACACGCCAAGGCCACCGCAGCGTTCCTAAGACGGAGCAAGCAAAGTGAAGTCAGTATAAACGGAACATTTTCAGGATCATTTTCTTGTCCGTTTGTCTGTCTGCCTGTCCGATTGTTGAGAACCCTTCTTCTCAGGAAGGTGTGGAGGTATCGAGTTGCAATTTGTGTCTCATATTAAGGTCTATGGTTCTTTGGCGGTGTAAATAATTTAAGCTTCAGTCAATAAGTCAAAAATGATCAAATATGTGACATGTTTTGCTGGTCGCAAACTCACTCATGAAAATGTGTAGACAAGAGTCAATATACAAGTCTGTTCTAGTGGAGCCGGCACAGTAGCTAAGCGTGTTCGGGCAGAAGACTAGTTGTCCTCAGTAATAAAATAACTGAATTAATGAAGCAATGATGAACTTAAACAAGCGTCACGGAACGTCTGCCTTGAACAGAAACAACGAGCAAAATGAGATTAAGAAAAAAGTAGACTAGCGGTAAAGCACGTGCTTGAAAAACCAAGAGGTAGGGGGGTCGAATCTCGATTTGACCACGAGTTTACAGTCTTCATTTTAACCTAGCATTCACATTTCAACGATGTGAGAATTCGCCAGCAAAAACACCTGATTCGAATTCAGTGTTACCGTAGATCCACTATTTGGAGGAATGGGGTAGGTTAGGGACACGCAAGTCGCTGAAGTAGCATCAAATAGAAGGACTTGTACCGGGCCACTGAATCACACGAAATTACTATTTTTACCTTTAAACCATACATAATTAATTATTACAGAATCCTCAGTGCGCGAATCCTATTCTGACTTGTCCGTTTTTAGGATTCCGTACCTCAGTTCGTAAAAAAGGAACTCTTTTAGGATCACTTTGTTGTCTTAGTCTACCTGTTCGAGTATTAAGAACCGTTTTTCTCAGGAACGGGTAGAGTATCAAGTTCAAATTTTTGTGACATACTAAGGTCTACAGTCGCTCGGCAGTGTGAAAAATTGAAACTTTGAAGTCAATGCAATGAAAAGATACGGCCATGTATGTCACATATTTTGAAACTCGGGAACTCAAAACGTACACGGTACTTCCCGTTGACCTAGAATCATATTTGCCAAGAAGCGAATCACTGTATAAGTAAAGGAAAAAATCCGAAAATTGTTAATTTGCAATTATATCACACGAAAAAATAATTTTTTGTCACTTGTTTCCCGACTGTATGTCTGTCAGTCTGCTAAGGCCCCTTTTTCTCAAGAATTTTAATAGCAAATGCGAAATGAAACAAAAGAAAATCTATATGGTAGATGAACCAACAGAGAAAATTGATAAAACTTCATACAGGTATAAACAATATACATATAAATATTCAATTCACCATGGAAGAAGAACCACAAAAACAAATACATTTCTTGAATATAACAAAAAAAAGAGAGACAACAATAAACACACATTTGACATCTTCAGACAGCCAACGGCCACAGACACAACTATACATGCTTCATCCAGCCACGTGCAAAGTAAAAACTTAGCACCCCTACGATAAACGTTACACAGACTAAATAAAATCCCACACAGCAAAGAAAACTATGAAAAAGAATTACAAACAATACAA
Organism: Schistocerca americana; assembly: GCF_021461395.2. Lineage (NCBI taxonomy): Eukaryota > Metazoa > Arthropoda > Insecta > Orthoptera > Acrididae > Schistocerca > Schistocerca americana. The sequence goes on from NC_060119.1 coordinate 211,925,411, forward strand.
CTCATAACCATAAACAATGGTTACAGTTCCTAGATAGCACAAAAACTAAACCAAAAAATTAAAACACAACTAAAGAGAAATTGGAACAAGCAGGGAACAAAAACACCAAAGAACCCCACAGACGCTACAGCACACACGGAGAGAAGAAACAGTAACACTCATGAAATGACTAACAGAAAAAAATGGTGCTCTTTAACGTACAAACACAAAGCAACGCACAAGATAGCAAACATATTGAAGAAACAGGGTTTACACATTGGTTACAGAACAAAGAACACACTCCAGTCGCATTTACAAACAGACAAGCCAGATAAATACGAACGAGAAGGTATATACCAGTTAGAGTACCAAGAATGCAAATCAGTATATCTGGGCCTGACAGGTAGGAACTTCAAGAACTAGATATAAAGAACATATAAGCTGTAAATATGTAAATAGCCATTCATCTTCCCCGAACACCTGGTAAAACATGGGCACGAACCATCCAACACGTAACATAATATTATAGTTATTAGAGCGAATAATCACAACAAAAAGCTCCTGACATTGCAAGAATACTTTCACATACAAACGACAATTGCAATGAAGAAGAAGGTACTCAATGACCAAATCTATATAAACAATAACTCTCTGATCACATTACCCATAAAAACATAAAAACAATACCAAAAATGTGAGACATAACCAGACTAAATAATTAATGAATCTTCCTCTCTCCCCTCCTCTCTCTCTCTCTCTCTCTCTCTCTCTCATACACACACACAGACAGACACACGCACGCCCAAGCACACAAAACAAACAAAAATATCGAACCCACATACGCAGCACAAACAAAAGACGAGAGATAAACACACAGCGTCAGTTGGCCTACACTACATACCGAAAAGACACACATGTTGAAAACAAAATATAAAGCGCAAGTGATGTACGCGATGTGTTGAATCAAATGTGGGTGGAAGAACGCCAGAAATCGGCCAGCTGGAGCATGGAGACTAATGAACACATTTCCAGGACCACACACATGGGCTAACACCGCTGGAAATCGTAAGTAACACCGAACGATAATTTCACATCACGAAATTTGTGCTACAAAAGTTGATTCTAACCTAAAGAAAACAAGAGAGAAACATGACAAAATATAAAATGGTAACATATTGTAACTACCACATAATACATTTATTATATGTGTATAAAGAAACATGTATTACAGGCCACTGAAGATGCTTCACAAATAAAAGAAACGAAACATATACGGAAATAAAGAAACTGTCTTCCACAGGTTGTACAGATGGAGATACCTCCACGAAAAAAATTAAACTTAAAAGTACAACACTCTCGAAAGTCTTGGAATTCCCGGGACCGATATCTTGCCAGTTTCGAAATTGATAAGAGACAAAAATCGTTGAGGTTCTCGATTCCAGGGATGGATGAACTATCTACTATATGTACATAACTGAGTTTGCACAGAACCCTCAAAGTGCGCGTTTTACTCCACTTGTTCTTTTTTTTTTACCGTCCTCAGCCCAACGACAATACGTTATTGATTTGTATATCGGAAAGACTGTTTATGTTAATTACTTGCACTAAAATGGAAGCCCAAGTATTGTTCCTGGAAGAGGAAAACCAACGAGAATGGAGCGCGGTAACTGATCCACAACATCTCACCTATTTTGTACACCATTATACTGAAACCTAAATGCCACCTCTGGAGTGTCGATGGACCGCCACTCGTGAATGCACAGGATGAAGTGTCTTTTTTACAAGTGGTGTCTGCATCGTACAACGAATGTTTGTGCTAGCCAAATAGGACTCTTTAGCTTTCAATGTTATTTCATACTAACTGCAACATTATAAAAAGTAATTAATCTTCCCAGATGACTTTGTGGGGGATTGACCCTCTTTGCGTGCATGTTTTGAATCTGGGAATTAGTTTCTATAGTAAGTAGGACATACACAGTTTAAATGTGAGACTGTAGTACGTCGCGTCCATCTTTGGTGGAGACCAGTATTTTCCTAGGGACACAAGGCTGGCTGGACTGTTGACTGCTACACCTGAGAGGTCAGCAGTTACGCCTGGCGTCATCTTGCCGACGAAATTCGACGTGTTGCAGTCCATCAGCACATTCACGAAGGGTTGCTGTGCTTTTTCAAACCCCCCGGGAGGTGTCACTAGGTGCTTTCCACTCCTGAATCGGCACTCACGTCAGTCCTGAGCACAACCGAAGCACCTGACAAAGTCGCTGCGTCCTTATACAGGATGATTCCGTTGTTATGTTACAAATTTTCACGGAGAAGGATAAATGTATCACTTTGAGGCCAGTGACTCCGATCAGGAAACGATCGAGTCGAAAGTTATAAGAGGAAATCGTTCTAATATCTCTGACGGTGTTCTTCTACTACAAGTCATGTTCTTTCCATATTTTGGGAGGAGGTAGTATTTAACTAAATAAGAAAAAAATATTGTGTAAAATTGGGCTCTAAAGCGCATACGTTAACAGCTACGAACACTTATTCATCTTCGCTACTGTGTAACACCTTTCTTCTTCTGAACCTTCTGATAAAGGTAATGAGTACAATACTCATCAAAGGGTCACAGTATCTCAACAATGTAACCAGGCTGGAAACTCGTGACCTTTTCACATGTGTATTCATGTACTGTGTGCTTATAATTAAGCTTTCGCTTCTTGAGCCAGTGAAAATGGGAAACTATTTACTATATGGGTATGCAACTGTACAGGAATGACACTCAAACCGTGCGCCGTAGGATTTGCGCTATTAGCAATGTTAGTGTCATGACTTGCAGTTAGGTGTCAGTACTGGTACGGCGAAATAGGGTTGAAACACAAGCATCAGTCTGCAGTACAGTTGCAGACAGTCAGCATGCATCTGGGTAAGGTGAGCAGGACTGTGTCGTAAAGCTGTTTCATCAAAACAACATCAATAGTGCTGCTGCTCTTTGTTAGTATCGACAAGTAGTGGGACATCCTGCCTGTCACCGCACTTAGCATTGTTTCAAAATTTATTCAAGATGACGGATCCAAGATGGCGGCGATAGATGTGGCAACATCGCAATGACGTCATGGCAGGAAGTTCAAATTTTGGCGGGAAAATAGGTCAATTGGGCTACCTCTACTAACCTATTGCATGCAAATTACTTCCCACCAATTGATTTGAGCATTGGTGAATGGAGTATTGCATTGATTGGACTGCAGACGTACATCAGCATCCCAAATATCACCGAGACTAACAACAAACTGCATCTGGATATTAATGGTGGAAAAGACATTGCGGAAATAGAACCGGGCACATACGATATCGATGATTTAAAAGAAGTCCTAAAACAGTCTAGAAAAGTTATTGAGCTACATGCAAACATCAATACACTTAAATCTGAAATAAGGACTGTAAACGCAACGACTGACTTTAACCAGAAAGGTCCAATAGGGCGCCTACTGCGTTTCACAAAAGGGTAGGTTTTGAAGAAGGATCCTAGTAAATTTTACAAGCCACATCAGATTGTGAACATACTGCCCGTCAGCACAATCCGAGTCGAGTGTAACATTGCAACGAACTCCTATCTCAACGACAGTCTGATTCATAATATTTACGGATTCTTCCCCTCAGTTGCAACGGAGTACAACATTGTTGAGACTCCTGGCAATGCAATATACCTTCCAGTAACAGCTCAGACACTGGACTATTTGGAGCTGCGTATTGTGGAACAGAATAATCATCTTGTTGATTTTCGTGCTGAGGAAATCATTGTACGATTACATCTAAGGTGGGGTGGGCGTACGGTGTAAAACCAGTGTACGCAATCCACAGCATGTCACTTCGCTGCCGAATCGCAAAGTGATAATACGTGCGAACTAAGAGTTTCTTAAATCAGTTGACTTGAAACCTCGCAATGATGTCCTCACTCAATATAACCAATCCAGTAGAGTATGATGAGAGAATTATACGTGAGGAATACTCCTTGCATAAACCTTACGCTTCAACCACATTTAACAAGAATGGTGAAATTAGGATTGTCATCCAGCACCAAGACGCACTGACGCTTCCAGGCAAGAGTTTCATATATCTAGAGCGGTCATTCAAGTAAACTGACAGCAGTGATACAGTGGGATCCAAGCTTACACATAACGCTTTAGCGTTCCTGTTCCAAGAGATGCACCATGAAATCAAAGGGCCTGGGATCGACCGTACACGCATGTTGGCATAACATCAATTCTTAAAACATACGTCTCTGCATCACCTGCGGATTTGCATAGTTTAGAAAATGCGGAATGTTTCATAGACGATCTGGAGGATAAAACATTTGCAGAGTAAAAGCGATTTAGTGCATTCATACCTCTAAAAATGCTTATGGGCTACTTTGAGGACATGAGGCAGATTATTATGAACGCTAAACAGGAACTCATTCTGGTACAGAGTGCGACGGATAATAACTCATACATTCAAGGAACGCAAGAGGAGAATATGATCACAATCATCAAGATAATATGGAAAATGCCTCACCTCATTGTATCAGACAAGGAGCATTTGAAGCTTTTAAAAGTCCTGAAATCCGTTACATCTCTATCACTGAGATTTTGCTTGTGGGAGATTTACGAGTACCCAGTATTAACGACTGTGAGCTATTAAAACCTCTTTGCGGACACACAGATTCATCATACTTACGTTTCAGACTTTCAGAAGAGGGAATATAGCAAATGATTCCACTGTGTTCGACAACTGCAAGTTAACTAATGCCAAAGTCTACCTCAATTCAAAATTCTACCCATATGACAATTTACACCTGCAGTGAAGTGAAAATGTGTAAAGCCTTGCATATGACGTGTAAGCAAGGTTTTGTGCTTCTCAGCAGTCCATGGAAGTTCAAGGAGCTATCATCAATCTTCGTAATGGACAGCTTGAAACAGAACGAGATAATTAAGTCTGGACTTATAGATGTGCGAAATGAATTCGAATCTTCGACAAATTTCCCATAACACACTGCCACATATGCTCTGGATCTACATGACCGTGTGATTAACTAATGCCCACTCACCAGTGTTGTGCAACGAGCTGTATATGAACAGGTCCTGCACCATACCGAGAGTGTTCTACAATGGCATCTCAAGGCGTGAACATCATTGCAGACGCTCAGGGTTTCTGTAACGGTGAGCTCAGACAGTTCATATTTAAAGATAGCATACGCAGAAGATGCAAGAATAACAGAGACATTCTCATCAAACATTGAATCACCGAGGTCTTTCAATTATGTGAAGTGTGCTAAGACATGGAAGAGTGCAAGGTGGCTAACACATTTCTACCATGGAATTCACTAGGATGATTGTGGCATAACCTATAAAGATATGGTGATGTCATCTACGTGAAGGGGAAGGAGAAGATCTCATGATTGCGTCAAATCTTTAAGTTTGCTGTTATTCAAGACCTGGAATTCTATGTTTGTTCTATCCATCGACTCTACAAGAAGGAGAAGAAGAAGAAGATGTGTCAAAATGGTGTTGCTGTGTCTGCTTATGAAAATGTAAATTTACTTTTAAGTTGGATGAGTAATAAATGAATTTTTACCTCATAACCTCTGTATTCTTTTTTTCAATCCTATTCCCACCTTGACAGTGCACAGTGTTAACCACGTGCTATGTCTGTGGTTTTCTTCAAGCACAGGAGATATAGTTTTAGACATGTCTGGTATATATCTTTGGAAGCGGACACGGTCACGTGCCTGCTGCTCCCATAAACCAATTCGTGTTGCACGATAGGCGTAATTCCATGCAACCATTCTATATATTTTATTATCTTCCATCTTAAACTTCACCTCCTTAATAGCTCTCATCTACAGCAAAACTAATGTCATCTGTGACGTGCACAGCCTTTATATACATATACATACCTAATGCAACAAGGGATTGGTATTTTGAATATAACAATAACAAAGATGTTTGGTGATGAACTTTTTGTCTTTGTTTATTCAGTTCACACAAATACAATATAGATCTTGAGGTACAATAGAATTCTTGAGGTACAATGTAGTTTTTGAGGTACAATATAGTATTCTTGAGGTATAAATTGACTATGCTATACCAATGCAGATATACTTTTAACTTACTCGCTACAACAGTAACACTGGTCAGAAATTGTTTTTATAATTCTACGCTAAAAACTAATGTGGAGATACTTACTTTACTACAACTAAATTCCACAGTCCTGGTAGCATAGCTTTTACAATAATTCTAATCGACTGTGCACACCTAGAATCTAATTTCGGCGGCCCCAACAGCAAAGGTTTTTTACAATAACAATTAAACTATTCTGACTTGGATCACTAGCAGCAGGTGAAAAACTTACAAGACACGCATGGTGTGTAGATGTATACATTTTCAGGCTACACACACATTGCATATAAACAAATAAATGTAAAAACATTTTTTCTCTTTAAGCTTTTAATATTTTTTTCTTTACGCTTTTGTAATTTTTTTCCTTTCACACACATGATGTGCATATTGTACTTTTTCTCATTTTTCTTTTTTTAACCTTTTTTTCCACACCTGGTTGGTTGGTTGGTTTGGAATACAAAGGGACCAAACTACAGGGTACAATCAAGCTCTTTCTCCTGACACAAGCAATGTTTAGGGTACAGAAACACTCAAAATACGTTCAAGAAAGTAAAAGGGGGAAAAGGAATGAGGAACCACACCTAAAGAGAAAACGAATGGAAGGGACAAAAAACGGGGAAAAAGTACACCACAAGGAAAGTAAAGAAGGTATTAAAGCCATAGAGCAGATGGTAAGGGCTGGCTTTTTGCAATAATAAAAAGATGATGAGTCAGCCACCCTGCAACATATTAAAATGTCCGCCCCAAAAAGATAAGGCGAGATGAACACATGTTGGGAAAAAACGAGCAACAAGACAAACAAATGCAAAGAAAGTGCAACAGAGTTAAAATGGATGGAGGGTGGCAGCCTCAGAGAGAAGGCTAAATGCCCTCCCGTAGATGGTACAATAAAAACCTCCCTCACAAATAAAATATAAAACTAAATCTGCTGTTGAGGAAAATTTGGAAATTTGTGTTAAGATCTTATGGGACCAAACTACTTAGGTCATCAGTCCATAAGCCTACGCACTACTTCAGCTAACTTAAACTAACTTACACTACGGACAACACACACAAACATGCCCGAGGGAGGACTCGAACCTGGGATGGGGGGAGCCACACAGACCGTGGCCGCCTCAGACCGTGCAAGTACCCCACACAGCTGCTGTTGAGGCATTGTCGACCAACACTGAAGGCAGGGTGCTGGGAAGATTAAAAGTCCGCTGCAGAGGGGCTAAAAGTGGGCAGTCCAGCAAGAATAAACACTCCTTCCTCTCTCCAGCAGCTGGACAAAGGCTGAGTCCTTTTCCCACCAATGCAAAGGGAGCGGTGGTGGTCGGATGACTTCGGTTAGTTGAGGTAGCCCAAGTGACCCGCCAGTTTCTTAGGTTAGTGGAGGTGGCACAACTGACCTGTTTTCCAGCCAAAATTTGAACTGCCTGACATTTACTGTGTTGAGGGGCAGGAGGGGAGGAGGGAGGGAGTTAGGTTAGTCGAGGTAGTCCAATTGACCTATTTTCCCACCAAAATTTGAACTTCCCTCAATGATGTCATTGCAATGTTGCCACATCTATCGCCGCCATCTTGGATCGGCCATCTTAAATAAATTTGGCAACAATGCAATGTGGGGTGACATGCAGGTTGTCCCACTACTTTGACACATTAAAGGAATATGGAGAATTTCTGTTTCCACATTGGCGTTGAAGAACATGTTCTGGAAGTTCGAATTAACTGATGATTTGGGAATTGCTGCTGGGAGACGCCGATAGCCAATTGCGCCACAAATTGTTCATGAAATTACTGCTTCCAAGGCTGAGAACGCTAGACACAATTTGTGATCTTCAGGCAATGCACGAGCTGTTTCACGACAGCTGAACATTCCACAGTCCACTGTCATTTCGTGCAGCAGTACAGCAACTTCTAGTGCGGTTCAAGGCTTTCATGAATGCAGATGATCGTCACACTTAGAAACGTTTGTCACCTGGAACATATGGTACGTAATTAACAATGTTATTCTCTCATGGGGAAATAGAAATATGTTTTTTTTCAATGGTTTATTCGTTATTTCTCTTCCGCATATCTTTACAAATGTTACTACAATGTTTCATTGTCCTACGATCACTTGTTTGTCATGGGGGCCCGCTCAAGTAACGGATGTGTCGTAACAATCCCTTGTACATCGGACAGAAACAGATTTGAAGGCAGTTTGCTACAGAAATAAATCTTCCATTTGGTTCTTTGACATACATAATACCCTTCTTCACCTTGGTAAGTGTCGAAAAGCCAAAAAAGCTAAAAGAAGGAGGTATATATGGATGTAAGTATTCTGATGGTTATTGATACTGCAACCTCTTCTTAGCGTTAATCCTGTCAAGAATGGCAAATACGTAAGCTCTGGCAAGTACATTTTACTTATCTTTGCGGCCAGGTGCCCCTTCTGTCGCCTCAGTCGTCACTTCCGAAAAAGTCCCCATACACTGGCAGACGAGTCAGCCAACCCATCCACCAAGTGGGTGTGTCCCAACACACTCACCTTTGCGTTGAGAATGGGTTTGCTGTCGGATCCATGGTCCAGGTCGATTGGTTCAATTGGCAGACCTCTGCCTGCTTCCCCAACCACTACCAGCCGGCCCACAAACCTTCAGTGCAGGTATGTAGGGTCCATCATGTAGTCGCCTGTGTCCATACACAGTCGGAAAAGTTTGTAAGAGGGTCAGCAGACGAGTTGGAGTGTGAATGGGTGCTTTAAAGGCCCCACACAGGCGAACCAGTTGACCAACTCATCCACTAAGTGGGTCTCCCCTGACTCGTTCGCCTATATGTGGGTGATAGGTGCATGGCCATTATGGTGGCCCAGGTGTCTCGGTTCGACTGGTGAACCTCTATCTGCTAGCCCTGACTGCTAGGAGCCAGCATTCAGTCTACCAGTACAGGCAGATGGGGTTTGCCAAGCAGTTGTCGCTGGTCACACTTGTTGGACGAGTCTGCGAGTGAGTCAGTGCACCAGTTGGGTTGTGAACGTGTGCATTAAGGGAGGGAAGCCATGTAAGCCATCTGTTAACTGTGTAAATTTTATTCTGTGTGTAGTCGTATTTTAACTGTTTGTTTATCATATTTTCTGAGACGGAAATCAGTGACCAGCCCAGCATTTTCCAAACTAGCGTGGGAAACATCTTAAACACCACACTCAGGCTGGTCAGTGCACCAATCTTGACCATTAATCTGGTGTGCAGATTTGATCTGGGTCCAGCTCACCTTCCTGTCTTGCAAGGTAGCATGCTGCATATTATGCTGTGGCCATTAACGTTGCAACACTAGGAAGAATACCAAAAACATAAATTTTATTCATTGTGAATATAGAGTGTAGTGGTCAGAGTGTACGGTTAAATTTGTAAGTGTCTTGGAGTATACATGGTGCAAAGTTTAGCATACAGAGATGACACTTTCGGCAGCAACAATGGCTCTGACCGGGCCAGGCGTGGAGTTGAACTGTGCTTAGATGATAGATATGGCTGGTCTTTGCCAGACTTCATCAAACGTAGTGGCTGACAAGTGATGGCATGACAGTCTGTTGACAACTGATAAGTAGATTGTTTCGATGAGTAAGTGACCTATCGAACGTGTTGGCCAGCGCATCAGTCAAACACGCTTTTAACAGAGGTAGGTCAGGGCAAAACAGTCAACATGCAATATTGCATTATATTTTTGGAAGTTAATGTCACGGATCTTTCACAGATAGTGCACCGTCACTGACATTAACACGTCAGAAATGTAATGGATACTGACGAAATCAGAAGGCATAAGAACTAGAGGCCATCATATTGTGTAGTCAGTAACCCCCATAGCATCATGCAGGTGCTGGGCTCCTATGACAATGGGAGATACCGATATATCTGGTTCCACAGAGATATCATTACAGAGACAGGTAGTCACAATATAGCAACTTTGTATCTCGAACACAACTTTAATAAGACTGCAATGTGTTATGGAAGTAAGCTGCTTCAAGTCCGAAACTAAACAAAGGCCTTCCACAAGTAAGAATAAACAATAGTTCTCGAAGGGCAAACAAAATTAAAGTTCCCGAATCAAAACGTAATTCAGTTCTTCAACATTTTGAAACAATCAAGTGAAGGTGAGAAAAATAGTGAAGTGTAAATAAAGTTAAAGTTCAATGTAAAACATGTTCCTTAATTCCTGGGTTTAAAAACAAACGAAGTCCGCACTCTACCTTAAGTCATACTTCACAGCAGAAGTTCTGACAAACAGCATAGAAAATTTCTAAGTCAGACAAGAAGAGAAGCACAGTACGAAATTTTGTTCCTGGCACTGTCTTGTTGGTGAAGAGAACACACAGTAGACAGGTCGCTGATTACACTTAGGGTCCATACAGAGGAGGCGGCGTTCTGTCCCAGAATATGCTGGTGGAGTCCAAAGTGAGGCTTTGTGGAAAACTTGTGGTCAGTTGCTCGTTGCTCTACCAAGCTCGCTTGCCGGTCTAAGCATCTACCTCCTAGTAGAATACACAGGCCTATTTTCGGCTCAGCACCTGACAATGTAAATACAGGAAGAGGTGCAGTACGACAACTACATCTACCGTCGCCATGACTGCTGCCTGATAACCTGGCTGGAACATTGCCGTCACCACCTGCTGGTCTGGCTGGAGAGTTCCGGAACTCAAATTCCCCGTGGCGTCTGTATCGTAGGCGTGAAACTCACGGTAACCCAAACAACTGCTATTTCCCCCTGTCTCTAACTCACGATATAATCATAGAAACTGTCTACAGATGTCATTACGATCGTGTTCTGCACGAAGATGGCATCCCGATCAACGGACAATCACACCAGCAATGACGTCAGGGCACCAATCAAATGGGGTAGTGCTTGCAGGGTAGACCCATATGCACAATCGCTGTGTATACAGTCACAGACGGTGGGGTATGGCACAGAGAAAACGCATATAGACTCTCTGTTGTGGAGGACCATAGGAAGAATGGAAGCCGGAGAGTCGCAAAATGATGTGACCGGATGGTTTAATGGGCCCGTTATGTTGTTTCTCGGATGAGGCGACAGTTTATAGAGACTGAAACTGTATTCCCGAGATTAGGACACGACCGACCTCATGTGACATCAGAAAGAGTGGACCGTTATTTGGCTGTAAGGGCACGAAGGCACCATCTTAATACTGCAGCGCAACTGGCATCTGATGTCTCAGCATCCTCTGGACATGTAGTATAGAGGCAAACGATGTATATAAAGCTTCAGCAGGGCGGCCTTTATTGATGGAGACCTGCTGTCTGTTTACCTCTGGCGTATCTTCAGAGGAGGGAACATCTAGAGTGGAGCGGTCAACATGCCGCTTGGACAGTCGAATGGTGGCCCAATGTCCTTTTCACAGATGAGTTCCGATTTGGTCTGGAGAGTGATTCTCGACGGATTCGCATCTGGAAGGCACGAAGAACACGATTTCGGGACCCACACATTGTGACAAGAGGCCGAAATAGAGATGGATCCCTAATGCTGTGGTCAGGGATTACGTTGACAACTCGAAAACACCTCTTAGTGAAACAGTACCGGTGAATCAGCAACATTTAATTGCTGTCAGGTACCATGAGAGGATCTTGAGATCTCATGCACGGATCCGAGGTGCTGTGAGCTAGACTTCGTAATGATGGACCATTATTCTCGACTTCATAGAGCAGGGGTGGTTGATGTTTTCTTGGAAACGGAAGGTATTGCACACACGAAGTGGCCTGCTTGCTCTCACGATTTGAATCCCATAGAGTATATCTGGGATGCACTAGGGAGACAGGTTTGCATCACGTCAGCATTCACCAATCACTCTCCAAGACTTGTGAGCAGCTCTGCAGGAAGAACGGGCATTATTGCCTCAACATGAGAGTGATGACATTTTAATATTTTTCTTTTTCTTTGTGATCAAAAATTTGAAAAATCTCTCTCACACCGGCCTGATTTAGCTTCACTGATCAGGATAGTAAAAAGATGCGTATGTTAAGGGAATTTTCATTCACAAAGCAGGCTTATCACATTCACACAGTTCGATACTGTTCTATCCTGATTAAATTGAGCTTAACTTAAATTCCATAAGGCAGTGAAGCAATTTCGAAGTCTCGGTGCGACGAAAATTGTCAGTCGATCTCCTGAAAACATTTGTAATAATTATTAACTTTCGGTGATCACATGGGGAAGACCGGAGATCTGCTGGTAAGACCGTGTTAGCCTATTTATTTGAAGTAACTGGATATCTTGAGCATACAAAACGGCAGGTTCGTCCAGTGTAAATCAGACGTTCCCCACTGATCCCGTGCAACACAGCGTAGTAAGCAGACACGTCAATAATAATCAGTTAAATAATACGCGAACACACTTACTTTAGTTTAGTTCATGTATTAAATTCCTTCTCATACAGAATCTCATCAAGATGGCGACTAGCTCAACAATACATACATATACATCCTTCTTTCACGACTCATCGGCAAGAAGTCCCTCATTTTTTTCCATAAGAGAAAACATAGATAGCAGAGCAGCTATTCCATGGAGTAAATGCACGCTCCAAGGAATAATTGGGCTTGAAACTACTTTGCATTGATAATCGGTAAGATAAGAAGAGATATTCCGAGATATGTACTGAGTTATATAATTTATAACATTTCTGAAAATATCGTGGAGAGACCGCTGCAAGAGACATTACAACATCATTCACAGCATGTCCCGTCCTTGTCAGCCCTGTGTTGGTATCAGAGGTGGTCAGACTACATACTGAGGACATTAACCGGTTGTCAGAACGTGTGTGCAAATCTGTTACATTGGAAGAAAACGAAGAACATTTTTGCCTGCCGTTATGAATGTTGCAGTTGATTGCGTCCTGTATTCTTTACATTGTTTCTATTTTACTATCACCTGTTTATACTGTTTTGTGGCAAAATAAACGCAACCTTGTAAAATTTGTTGCTTTAATTTTGGACACCATTGTACTCAGATGTCGTGCATGGTGCCGTCTGCGCACAATCCAGCAGCATTTGTTCTACTCTGAGACGCCGTCTATCGTGATGTTCGATGCAGAGTCGGGACTCATTTGAAAGCACGATTTGGTGTCACTATTGTGTTCTGTTTTGTCATTGGGTACACCACTATTGATGCAACTCTCCAGCTTCTTGATCGAGGTAAGTCGCAGTATTGGTTGCTGTACTAATTATCCGTGGTACTTGGTTCAAATAGTTCTGAGTACTATGGGACTTAACTTCTCAGGTCATCAGTCCCCTAGAACTTAGAACTACTTAAACCTAACTAACCTAAGGACATCACACACATCTATGCCCTAGGCAGGATTCGAACCTGCGACCGTTGCGGTCGCGCGGTTCCAGACTGTAGCGCTTAGAACCGCGTGGCCACCCCGGCCAGCAATCCATGGTACTCCAGAGTCATCGCATTGTCTGTGTGGATACTCGGTGTTCCTGCAAACAAGCCCTTTTCCTGACTCGAACATGTGACGTGCTGTATGATCCATCACGGTTGGGCGAACAAAATATGATTCCTCTATAGCGCTAATCGGATGAGCTGTTGTGATCCTCCATGGTCAGGAGTATAGCGCTCCTGAACCTATCGATTAGATGCTAACATCATAACTGTCACACCCTGACTGACTCGAGCAGCTTTATTTCACAACGATAAACCACTGTCTCAGTAAGACACTATCTTGCTGCTGTTGAATCCTCAGATATGGTAGCAGATGTATCTCCCCCTTTCACCACGTATAATACGGTCTTCCCACAAACAATCGTCATCCAAATCAATATGTGAATGAGAAATCCACTGTATAAAGTTTCCTTATATGCAAAATGTTTGCATACCCAAGTACATCGTTCCAGTTTTACGTTCCCTGGATGCCGCCTTCACGGTGTTGCAAATTTAATGGCCAGCAGTGTATAAGAAATTTAGAAGGACCAATTACATTTTCAAATAAAGCGGGATTACCTATATACCAGTCACTAGCAGTAACTTCTTCAGCTCTGTTGGAGGAGTATGTATTTGGTGGTGGAGAAACTTGGTTGGTTCAAATGGCTCTGAGCACTATCGGACTTAACTTCTGTGATCATCAATCCCCTAGAGCTTAGAACTACTTAAACCTAACTAACCTAAGGACATCACACACATCCATGCCCGAGGCAGGATTCGAACCTGCGACCGTAGCAGTCGCGCGGAGCAACTTGGTGACCTGTATGGTAGAATCATGTCAGGTCACACAGAGCACAGCAGGTTGTCGCCCCATGAATATTCATTCCCAGAAGTCCACATCTGTCACTAAGAGACTGACTGCCCATGACTTCGCATAATCACTGTACTCACGACCAGATGTGACCTGACTAATGTGATGCTATGACCACAGCTCCAAAGACCTTTATTCAACTACAGCTGGACATCGCCATAATACTATAAGCTCCTAAGACTGGCCTTTGGTCAAGACAGAGACTGAATTCTTTCCACAATTTGTTGCTTTAAAAGAAATGACTGTCATATTAATTCGGCTTCAAAACTGTCTTGCCGTAGAATAATAAAAGTTATGTAATATAAGGGCCAGTGAAATGAAAACTGAAAACCCACCACAACAGGACCATGGAATGGTTCCATTCAAAAATAATCGCCACATGTGTTAAGACGTTTATCCTCCTGTAAGACGAGATGATCAAATCCTGTTTCGTAGAACACAGTCAGCTACTAGTTACTGGATCCACAACTACACTCATTTTTGTACTTCCTTGTCCGACTGAAACCGAAGTCCATGCATATCTTTCTTGAGGTCGCCAAAGATGTGGAAATCACGCCGTGAAAGATCTGGGCTGTATGGAAGATGTTGGAGTGTTTCCCAACTGCCGGTCGAAGTGGCCGTGCGGTTCTAGGCACTGCAGTCTGGAACCGCGAGACCGCTACCGTCGCAGGTTCGAATCCTGCCTCGGGCATGGATGTGTGTGATGTCCTTAGGTTAGTTAGGTTTAACTAGTTCTAAGTTCTAGGGGACTAATGACCTCAGAAGTTGAGTCCCATAGTGCTCAGAGCCATTTTGTTTCCCAAATAAACTGCTAAACTGTATCCTTCGTCCAGTTGGCAGTTTGAGGGCGGGCGTTATCGTGGAACAGGATGATTCAGTCCGACAGCATTCTGATAGCCCGAGGGCAAATAACAAAGACAACAGTGGAAACATCCCAAAAAAGCCGTTCACACGAGGTCATGATGACCTCCTCCTTCGACTCTAGGGGCCCTCTGCTCGTCGAGTTCCTCGAGTGTGGAACAACAATTAATGTGCAGCGCTATGAAGACATTTTGCAGGAACCCTAAGTGCTATGAAGTCAAAATGACCAGGAATGCTTTCAGACGGAATCGTCCTGTTGCCCGATAATGCGCTCTCCCACACTGCCAGTCGGATGAGGGCTACCTTTCGACGATGTGATTGAGAAACACTGCAACATCCTCCGTACAGCCCAGTTTTTCACCGCGTGATTTTCACGTCTTTGGCGACCTGATGAAAGACATTCTTGGACATTGGTTTCAGTCGGACGCGTGAAGAGTGGGTGCGCTTGCGGATCCATCAGCGGCTGACCGCATTCTATGAAAAAGAAATTGATTGTCTCGTTTCCCAACGCGGTAAACGTCTTAACACATGTAGAGATTACTTTTGAGTGGAACCATTCTATGGTCCCGTTGGACTGCCCCCCATATTATGAATTTTGTGGTCCCACACGTTGCACACGCCACACTAAGGATAGTCATAAAATTTTAATTATCACCTAAAAAAATTAAATTAGGTAATTAATTTTGTGTTTGTTTTTCGGGTACTTATCTGAAGTCGTGATACACACTGAAATCCTACCACCACAGTAGCGTAACACGTCATTAGAGGACAGTAGCAAAATGGCGCAGTCCCCCGCTAAAATGGAGGTAGACTACGCCATTTTGTTTGGCTCGTCTAGTGACGTACTACGCTGCTGTTGTGGTGGGATTTTAATATCGGGTGATCAAAAAGTCAGTATAAATTTGAAAACTGAATAAACCACGAAATAATGTAGATAGAGAGGTACAAATAGAAACACATGCTTGGAATGACATGGGGTTTTATTAGAACCAAAATAATACAAACGTTCAAAAAATGTCCACCAGATGGCGCTTCATCGGATCAGAATAGCAATAATTAGCATAACAAAGTAAGACAAAGCAAAGATGATGTTCTTTACAGATATGCTCAATATGTCCACCATCATTCCTCAACAATAGCTGTAGTCGAGGAATAATGTTGTGAACAGCACTGGAAAGCATGTCCGGAGTTATGGTGACGCGTCGGATGTTGTCTTTCAGCATCCCTAGAGATGTCGGTCGATCACGATACACTTGCGACTTCAGGTAACCCCAAAGTCAATAATCGCACGGACTAAGGTCTGGGGACCTGGGAGGCCAAGCATGACGAAAGTGGCGGCTGAGCACACGATCATCACCAAACGACGCGCGCAAGAGATCTTTCACGCGTCTAGCAATAACGGGTGTTTCTTTTTGGTTCTAAAAAAAACCCATGTCATTCCAAGCATGTGTGTCAATTTTTACCTCTCTATCTACATTATTCCGTGGTTTATTAAGTTTTCAAATTTATACTGACTTTTTGATCACCCAGTACAGTATGTACTAGAGTTCCGGACGTGTACCTACAAACTCGCAAAAAATTATTTATGTAACTTCTTTTTTCGAGGTGATAGTGAAGCCTTTATGACTATCCCTGGCATTTAGAGGGTTGTTATTCGCTGTTTTATTTATTTATTTTTCTGCTTATTACTGTCTCGCGTGCTCTACAGAGATAATTAAGCTTAATGAACAGGACTGCAGGTTACGTACCTCAGCCTTCCTTTTGTGCCCTGTCAGGTTACCTTGATGAAGAAGCTGAAAGAGGAAGTCTTCTGTGTGAAGCACTCACTGTTCGTCTCGTTGCCAGCCGCTGCTACTTTCAATCGTCTGTCTCAAAAGGTGAGCATCTCCACCTCGAGCTAGACTTCCTAGTGTCTCATTACCCACATGAACTCACAAATAAATGAAAAGCAAATTAGCATACGCTATTGGGCGAGGTAATAGGAGGTTTTATAACTTCGGATTCGTGATCTCTCTGCATGCCAGTTCCAGCTTCGCTTCGACATAGGGTTAGTCGATGATTATTGATATTGACAAAAAATATAAATACACTCCTGGAAATTGAAATAAGAACACCGTGAATTCATTGTCCCAGGAAGGGGGAACTTTATTGACACATTCCTGGGGTCAGATACATCACATGATCACACTGACAGAACCACAGGCAACAGAGCATGCACAATGTCGGCACTAGTACAGTGTATATCCACCTTTCGCAGCAATGCAGGCTGCTATTCTCCCATGGAGACGATCGTAGAGACGCTGGATGTAGTCCTGTGGAACGGCTTGCCATGCCATTTCCACCTGGCGCCTCAGTTGGACCAGCGTTCGTGCTGGACGTGCAGACCGCGTGAGACGACGCTTCATCCAGTCCCAAACATGCTCAATGGGGGACAGATCCGGAGATCTTGCTGGCCAGGGTAGTTGACTTACACCTTCTAGAGCACGTTGGGTGGCACGGGATACATGCGGACGTGCATTGTCCTGTTGGAACAGCAAGTTCCCTTGCCGGTCTAGGAATGGCAGAACGATGGGTTCGATGACGGTTTGGATGTACCGTGCACTATTCAGTGTCCCCTCGACGATCACCAGTGGTGTACGGCCAGTGTAGGAGATCGCTCCCCACACCATGATGCCAGGTGTTGGCCCTGTGTGCCTCGGTCGTATGCAGTCCTGATTGTGGCGCTCACCTGCACGGCGCCAAACACGCATACGACCATCATTGGCACCAAGGCAGAAGCGACTCTCATCGCTGAAGACGACACGTCTCCATTCGTCCCTCCATTCACGCCTGTCGCGACACCATTGGAGGCGGGCTGCACGATGTTGGGGCGTGAGCGGAAGACGGCCTAACGGTGTGCGGGACCGTAGCCCAGCTTCATGGAGACGGTTGCGAATGGTCCTCGCCGATACCCCAGGAGCAACAGTGTCCCTAATTTGCTGGGAAGTGGCGGTGCGGTCCCCTGCGGCACTGCGTAGGATCCTACGGTCTTGGCGTGCATCCGTGCGTCGCTGCGGTCCGGTCCCAGGTCAACGGGCACGTGCACCTTCCGCCGACCACTGGCGACAACATCGATGTACTGTGGAGACCTCACGCCCCACGTGTTGAGCAATTCGGCGGTACGTCCACCCGGCCTCCCGCATGCCCACTATACGCCCTCGCTCAAAGTCCGTCAACTGCACATACGGTTCACGTCCACGCTGTCGCGGCATGCTACCAGTGTTAAAGACTGCGATGGAGCTCCGTATGCCACGGCAAACTGGCTGACACTGACGGCGGCGGTGCACAAATGCTGCGCAGCTAGCGCCATTCGACGGCCAACACCGCGGTTCCTGGTGTGTCCGCTGTGCAGTGCGTGTGATCATTGCTTGTACAGCCCTCTCGCAGTGTCCGGAGCAAGTGTGGTGGGTCTGACACACCGGTGTCAATGTGTTCTTTTTTCCATTTCCAGGAGTGTATTTGGTGTTTAAACACCGATGTTTCAGTATCGATACTGAAGTCTTTAAAGCATCGTATTATCGACATCAACGACAAAATATCGACCTCTGATGTTTGGAAAAACAGTCTGCATTTCACCACTGTCGATAATGTTTCGGTCATTAAACGAATTTTTTCCTGAACATATAATGATATCAGTGCAGTGGCTAAAGGAGTAGAAACAGTATGTGGGAGAAAAAGCCATACTTCGAGTTTTGTCCATGTGCTCAATATGACAGAAAAAATATCAGTTGGAAAGACTGACAAACTGCTTCAGTTGGTTACTGTTTTGGGAAGGATTGTAGCGTGGTTTAAACGAATAGTAGCAGCAAGTGATGGGATCAGACCTCAAACTAACTACTTCATCCTCCAGATGGAATTCAACGTTCTAGATGACAAAGATTTCTGCAGCTGTTCCCAATGATTAATAATGATATCATTAACTTCACTGCTAGTGTACCACTTGGATATGATGATGATTGGTTTGTGGGGCCTCAACTGCGCTGTCATCAGAGCCCGTACACAGTCCCAGTCTGTACACAGTCCAATCTAGCCACTTTCAGGAATGATGAGGACAACACAAACACTCAGTCCCCAGACAGAGAAAATCCCCAACCCGGCCGGGATGGGGAGCCGAAATCATGATTGTGTAAGTGTGAATGTAACACTGCAAATAAACAACAGTCTAATGGCGGTATTGACTATAAAAAAAAGCCTTTGTTTTAATGGCTCCCACCAGAGTCCGCGTATTGTTTCCGTGCCACTCCCTCCCCTACTTCACGATAAGACAAAACGAGCTGCCCTTCCTTGCACTTCTTCCTATGTCTTCCGTCAGTCGTATCTGATTCGGATTACAGACCGCGCAACAGTACCCCTGATGAGGATGGACAAGTATAGTGTAGGCAGTCTATTTAATAAACATTTGCAGCTTGTAAGTGTTTTGCCAATAAGTCACAGTCTTTAGTTCGTCATTTCCACAATATTTTCTATGTGTTTGTTCCTATTACAGTCATTCGTATTTATAATCCTTAAGTATTTTGTTGAATTCACAACTTTTAGATTTGTGTGATTCATCGTGTAACCAAAATTTTGCGGATTGATGTACTCACGTGGATGACCTCAGACTTTTCACTATTTAGAGTCAATTGCCAATTTTCGCACCATACAAATATCTTCTCTAAATCATTTTGCTATTGCTTGTGGTCATCTGACGACTTTATGAAATGGTAAATGACAGAATTATCTGCAAACAATGTAAGAGGATATTGTCTGTTTTTCCCTAAATGTTTATGTAGATCAGGAAGAACAGAGGGCCTTTAACAGTTCCTTGGGGAACACTAGATATCACTTCAGTTTTACTCGACGACTTTCGGTCAATCACTGTGAACTGGAACCTTTCTGACGGGAAATCACGAATCTAGTCATACAACCGAGACAATATTCCGTAGTCAACAATTTAAGTAACAGCCGCTTGTGTGGACAATGTCAAAAGCCTTCTGGAAATCTAAAAATATGCACTCAAATTGCGATCCTCTGTCGGTAGCACTCATTACTTTGTGTGAATAAATGCGTTTCACAAGAACGATATTTTCTAAATTCGTTTGGGGTATTGGTCAATAAATCGTTTTTTTTTCGAGGTGATTCATAATGTTCCGACACAGTATATGTTCCAAAATTCTACTGAAAATCGAAGTGAGAGATAGGAGTCAGTAATTCATTGGATTACTCCTATTTCCTTTCTTAAGTATGGTTGTGAACGGTGCAGCTTATCTGTTTAGGTATGAGGCTATCGTGGAGCGAGTGCTTGTATATAAGTGCTAAGTATTGTATCAGCATGTTCTGAAAGGAACCTGACTAGTACAGAATCTGGACCGGAGGCCTTGCCTTTATTAAGGGATTAACCTGCTTCGCTACGCTAAGGATAGCTACTTCTAAGTTTCTCATTTTGGTAGTCGTTCTTGATCCTGGGGTATTTACTTCGTCTTCTTTGGTGAAGAAATTTCGGAAAACCGTGTTTGGTAACTAAGCTTTAATGGTACTGTCATCAGTAATATTACCATTGCTATCGGGCAGTGAAGTTAATGACTATGCTTTGCCGCTGGTGTACTTTACACACGACGAGAATCTCTTTGGATTTTCTGCCAGAACTGGAGGCAGAGTTTGGGTGGGGAAACTATTAAAATTATCTCGCAATTAAGTTAGCACTAAGTTTCGAGCTTCGGCAAAGCGTCGCCAATCTTGAGAGATTTTGCGTTCTTTTAAACCAGTTATCGGTATGGGGAGCTTGATTTAAAGGCTGTCGAAAACGATCAACTTTATTTAGATAGCTAAGTAAAGGGGCAGTACATCCCAATTAGAGACGGAGCACAAACTTGGACAGGAAAGGGAACCGGTAGTGGCTTATCCATAAGAACCATACCGCCTGTCTCAGTTGATCGATTTACGGAAATCACGGAAAACTAAATCCTAATGGGCTTTCTTCTGGATGCAATTCCAGTGCGTTACCACTGCCCCACCCTCCAAAGTCGTTGAGAGACCGTTTCTGAAATCACACAATGATACCTTGGTTTTCATCTGCTCTTCGTTCTGTTTAGCAATGGCCAGTGTTGACCCTCCTGCACCACAACCGTCTTTGCAGTGTGGAAGTTTTTGTCTTTCTTTTTTCCAAGTAACGTCGTCGCCAGCAAAATTGTTTTTGTAGCTGGTACACGGCGGCAGTAATCGATGACGATGTATGCACAGCGGACTGGTCTGTGTCGCCGACCACAGCTCTTCGTGTGTGGTATGAGGATAAACCTCTGTGAATCCGAGCACGTGTCGCTGCCGTCACCCTCGCATTACCGCGGAATTCAAACGACAAAGTTATCGAATCATCGGCTGGCGTGACAGGCGTATTCGCAGTTGAGAGTCAGTTGTCTCTGTCCCCAAGGATGTCACGGAGCGGACATTATGAACAAACAACACCCAGCGAAAAACGTCAAAGACCATGTCAGCGTTACTGAGAATCCTCAAGGTCATTTATATAACTCGCTTGCGCAGTCTTCCGGCGACTATAATCACCAGAAACTGTGCGCACTGAAGCACAAAATACCTGTAAATGATACGCATCTCGCAATTTTTTTGCCCCTACTCCAAGGTGAACACACTCGTTTAAAGTAATTGGTTCTTGAGCAGCCTTGTTACTAATGAATCGTGTGTAAAGTGGTCGTCAGACTGCCGCCCGAATCAAGTATTTGTACGACCCGAGGTTCTCGGTCGTATTTTACAATAATATGCATTAGTAACTAACAGCAGAGTCAAAAATCATCACCTAACGGTAAGAGCTTCTTAGGTGTATAGTTTTCCTGTTTAGTAACAAAAAAAGTGCTTGCAGAGACGGTAATGTTTGAAGATGTGGTTAACTTCGACGCCGTGAACTAAGTAAAGCTGGCAGCGTACCTCAGTGGCAGAGTATGGCAACTGCGGAGCTAGAGGATGAGATTGTGTTCCAGTACTGACAACTCACGGGCGCCCGTGACTCGTACCGTTCAAATACTATAGGATAAGTTTTGACACGAAAGTAACATGGATTCTTGAACGCGCATTACAGACGTGGTCACCTTCAAATGCGATATTTACCTCTAGCAAGGGACATTAAATTAATTAAGGCTGTTGTAACAACGCAATGAGCAGCAAATATTTGTGTTCGTATTCATATTGCTAATTTATTCTTGCTAATAGATTAATCAAGCTCTCACACAGACAACACAATGGCACTTTTTAAGGAAATTACATTGTCAAACTTTTTGGTCGCTGGGGGTTATAGCAGTCTCAAACAGAAAACAGCTGACACGAAGTGTTTTGAAAGGTGGCGGGGGGGGGGGGGGGGGGGGCGGCGTCCGGCTTACCGTACCCTTACAACACGTTACTGGGCACTCATAAGACACCAATTTATGTAAGTTACCAATAACATCGGTACACATGATGCCCGAGGTGCAGCTACACAGTGTCAGTATTGGCTCTTGAGCGAAAAGGTTTCACAACTACTGATGTGCAATAATGTATTACTGTGCTAAATGTCGTCAGATGAGCCTGCGGAATATCGTGGTACACGATGCTGCAGGTGACATAGAAGAAACGCCATAATTTCCTCTCAAAGCCTTCGTCACCAGCAGTACACCAAACTTAGTGTATTTCGTGCATTCAATAACAACATTTAATGCTCCAACAAAAGTTTTCTTATTTTAGTACAAAAGGCGAGAAAGATCAAGTTCCTGGAAAATTATATTTTGACTGATTTTCGAACAGTCACGAGTAAAACAGCTCCAGTTAAATTAAACTGTAACGGTTTTCTTTGTGACTATTACATTATTCAGTTTTTCGTTTGTAGAAACAAAACCTGAGTACCAACAGAAAATATATGTATGAAACTTCCTGGCAGGTTAAAACTGTATGCCGGACCGAGACTCGAACTCGGGACCTTTGCCTTTCGCGGGCACGTGCTCTACCATCTTTTTTTCCGCAGGCAAGTGCTCTACCAACTTTTTTTTCGTTTTTTTTTTTTTAAGGAATCAGGGATGGTAAGGGGAAATCTTTTGTGAGAATTTTTATTTATTTATTTATTTATTTTTATTTACTGTTTTTAATATATTCTTAATTTGGTTTTACTTTATATCACAACAAAAATAAATGAACCTAGCACCGCATCGTGCTCTGAGTAAACAAAACAATATCTCGGCACGTTCCTACACCGAGGTAATGTATATGGGGAAAACGACCATCTGAGCTACACAAGCACGACTCACGCCGTGCTTGGGTAGCTCAGATGGTAGAGCACTTGCCCGCGAAAGGCAAAGGTCCCGAGTTCGAGTCTCGATCCAGCACACAGTTTTAACCTGCCAGGAAGTTTCATATCAGCGCACACTCCGCTGCAGAGTGAAAATCTCATTCTGGATATAGGTATGAAGTTTCATAATGCTTGTGAGCTAAAAAAAAACAAACAAACAAAAAACGGGGCAGTCACGAGAAGAAAATTCTTTGAATCAAATGAAAATATTAGTCTGATCACATCTGAAACTACCTTTTTCCATTTACAGGTATACATACGCTGTCCAGTCACTGTAATGTAACTACCTGTCCACCTGCTTAGCTGGGTGGTAACGTACTTGCCTCCCATGCACTGGGCACGGGTTCTATTCGCGGCCGGGTTGGAGATTTCCTCCGCTCGGGGACTGGGTGTTTTGTTGTCCACATCATGCAGCGCGTTCTTAAACGTTCTTAATTTATTGCCATTCTTGGCGTGTAAGGCCTTCAATCGTGATCACAGTGGTTTCTTTTTTATCTTTTTTTAACATTATCTGTTTCTGTATTTTATGGTGGTTTGCTAAATTGTAACGCACTGACGTGTATACGTGTATACAAGTGGAGAGGTAGAATCATAAGCAGATTTACCAAAGTCCTTATTAGCAAGTTCAAACATATGGTAGGTACGGTAGGCAATTACATCTCTCTCATTAAAACTTTCAAGTCCTGGTACACTAGAAAGTCCACTACCACCTCTCACTATGGCCACAGTGAACCATCCATTTCCATGTGACAATGTATCGTTAATATCGAGGCTAAAGTTAAGAGAACATCCAAGAAAAACAGAAGGTCTATCGATGAGGGCGTGAGCTGCAACACTCTTCACTGGTATGCGATTCTTCATGTCGCCTGCTGTTGTTGTTAAGTTCAATGTTTTCTATATTTTTGTAGACAGTTGTTTATTCCTTCATTAATAACGTGTGCTATTTTTTGTTTATTGTTGAGTCTGGGACTACTGTTTTAAAAATAAATGTGTGTAACTGTAAAAGGCAACCGACAGTAACTGATTACGGCCGCGTCCACAATCGTAACTGAATCCTGCCTCCCCTTGACTACCACCAGTGTTTCAAACAGTTTACAAACATCCGTTTCGGAAATGCTTCCACCCTGGCTCGAACGCCAATAATCATGCCCTTTTGAACGTCAGAGAAATCGCTCTGTTTTGCATTACAACAACGATTGCACTATTTTCCGCGTCCCACCGAAAATCTTTATATACCTCCCCCACCGCTAGTGCTGCCACGTTGCATCTATGAGTGGTTATTGCACGTTGACGTCGAAGATTGGTGGTGGTCACATTAATGTGACTGAATCATGTTTAAATTTCAGACTACTGCTCAGAACTTCCGAAAATCCTTTAGGAAGGAGGCATCGGATGACTTCTTGTTCAGGATTAGCTTACCGAATGTGTTACTGTGAGCGTGAATCGTAATTTTCTACCAGCTTATTCTGCTGCCCCTCTCTGCAGGGGGCAAAAATATTGGCAATAGTAGCCTATGTTATTTACTGTTACTTTATTTGCAGCGACATGTTATTGCAAATAATTTTAATTTTTCAAGAACGTGGAGCGAAACAGCGACAGTGGCCGTTTACACGACTGTAAACCAGGTCGACGCTGAAGTCGTCGCATGTATTACGTAAAGAATAAATTCAGTTATGTCACTGACTCATGTACATGCGGTTGAACTAAGTGGTGATGGGACGTCTCAGGCTGTGTTGTCTTCTTTTGCGGATGTGCCGTGCGTAATCCCCGAATGTTGCGGCAATGATGAGGAGTATGGCGCGACGACACGGTACCTGGCAAGGGGACCTCCCCATCGCACCCCCCTCAGATTTAGTTATAAGTTGACACAGTGGATAGGCCTTAAAAAACTGAACACAGATCAATCGAGAAAACAGGAAGAAATTGTGTGGAACTGTGAAAAAATTAGCAAAATATACAAACTGAGTAGTTCATGTTGAGGATAGGCAACATCAAGGACGGGCTGTAGTTAGCAGTGCCGTGGTCCCGTGGTTAGCGTGAGCAACTGCGGAGCGAAAGGTCCTTGCTTCAAGCCTTACCTCGATTGAAAAATTTAATTTTTTATTTTCAATTTATGGCACAAACTCTTATGTTTTCCTCATTTTTTTGGGACTGATTATCACACCCACAAGGAAACCTAACCAGGGAAAGGTAGAAGAATATTTTTACCCATTCGCCAAGTGTACAAGTTAGGTGGGTCGACAACATATTCCTGTCATGTGACGCACATGCCGTCACCAGTGTCGTACAGAATATATCAGACGTGTTTTCCTGCGGAGGAATCGGTTGACTATGGCCTTGCGATCAACTGTTTTCGGTTCCCGTTGGAGAGGCACGTCCTTTCGTCTACTAATCGCACGGTTTGCGGTGCGGTCGCAAAACACAGACACTAAACTTATTACAGTGAACAGAGATGTCAATGAACGAACGGACAGAGCACAACTTTGCGAAAGTAAAGAAAATAAATTTTTCGCTCGAGGGAAGACTTGAACCAAGGACCTCTTGTTCCGCATCTGCTCTCGCTAACCACTTTTTTTTCTTTGTAATCTCATTTTGTTCGTTATTGTTCGTTTCAATTGTTCGTGGCGGACGTCACCTGACGCCCGTTGAAGTTCGTTATTGATCCATTCACTCAGTTTTTTATTACAGGGAGCAGCTAACCCTCTGACCGAACACGCTGAGCTACCGTGCCGGCTAAATTTTCACGCGAGGGAAGATTTGAACCAAGGACCTCTCGTGCCGCAGCTGCTCACGCTAACCACGGGACCAGGGCTCTCAAGGTAAACTTTTCACTCTAGGGAAGATTTGAACCAAGAACCTCTCGTTCCGCAGTTGCTCACGCTAACCACGGGACCACGGCGCTCCTATGGGACCACGGCACTGCTCAACTTACAGTGTCCTTGATGTTGCTTATCTTGCAGATGGACTACTCAGTTTGTATATTTTGCTTATTTTTCCATAGTTCCACACAACTTCTTCCTGTTTTCTCGATTGATCTGTGTTCAGTTTTTCAAGCCCTATCCACTGTGCCAACTTATAACTAAATCTGAGGGGGGTGCGATGGGTAGTCTGTTACAGACAGCTAAGTACCGAACATGGCAACACGTCTCGAGTAACTGAATTCAAAAGTGTCATGACAGTCGGTACAAGACGCATTGGTCGTATACTATGAGGTGACAAAAGTCATTTGATGGTGATAAGTACATTTGCAGATGGCGGTAGTATCGTGTACACAAGGTGTAAAAGGGCGGTCAGTGGCGGACCTGTCACTTGTACTCAGATGATTCATGTGAAAGTATTTCCACGTAATTATGGCCGCACGACGGGAATTAACAGACTTTGCACGCGGAATGGTAGCTGGAACCAGACGCATGGAACATTCCTTTTCTGAAATCGTTAGAAAAATCAGTATTCCGAGATCCACAGTGTCAAAAGTGTGTCGAGAATACCATATTTCAGACGTTACCTCTCACTCTGGACAACGCAGTTGCCGACGGCCTTCACGTAACGACCGAGAGCAGCGGCGTTTCCGTAGTGTTGTCAGTGCTAACAGACAAGCAACACTGTGTGAAATAACCGCAGAAATCAATGTCGGACTTAGAAGAAGGTAGCCGTTAGGACAGTGAGGCAAATATGCGTTTATGGACTATGAAAGTAGACAACCGACGAGAGTGCCATTGCTAACAGTACGACATCGCCTGCAGCCCTTCTACTGGGCTGGTGACCGTTTCGGTTGGGCCCTAGATGACTGGAAAACCGTGGCTTGGTCAGAGTCCCGATTTCAGTCGGTAAGAGCTGATGAGATAAGTGTGGTGCAGACCCCACAAAGCCATGGACCAAAGTTGTCAAAACCTAGTGGTGGTTCCATAATGGTGTGGTCTGTGTTTACATGGAGTGGACTGGTTCAACTGATTCGATTATTGACTGGAAATGGTAATGTTCGGCTACTTCGAGACCATTCTCAGCCATTCATGGACTTCATGGTCCCAAACAATAACGCAATTGTTATGGATGACAATGCGCCATGTCACTTGGACTCAACTGTTCGCGATTTATCTGAAGAACATTCTGGAGAACTCGAGCGAAAGATTTAGCCACCCAGATCGTCCGACATGAAAGCCACCGAACATTTATGTGACATAATTGAGAGGTGAGTTCGTGCACAAAATATTACACCGGCAACACTTTCGCAATTATGGACGGCTAGAGAGGCAACATGGCTCAATATTTCTGCAGGGAACGCCCAACAACTTGTTGAATCCATACCACGTCGAGCTGCTATGCGATATTAGGAATTATCTCGTGACTTTTGTCTCCTCGGTGTTTCAACCGTTCCTGCTGCGTTCTTAAGCTGCGGGCTAAACTGCTCACGTCAGAGTTCACAGGCGTAGCAGCTGGGTCTGCTTTTTGAGCTGCCATTTACAAACTGATTAATTTTAATGGAGACACAACTCAGTCCCGACAATGGAAGGCTATCAGCTTCCTTCCAGAGGTTTTCCATTAATTACGAGACTGAGGAGAGTCCACAAAGGATACAACTGGAAGTTAAACAGATCTACATCTACTTCTACATGGATACTCTGCAAATCACATTTAAGTGCCTGGCAGAGGGTTCATCGAACCATCTTCACAATTCTCTATTATTCCAAACTTGCATAGCGCGTGGGTAGAATGAACACCTATATCTTTCCGTACGAAGTCTGATTCCCCTTATTTTATCTTGGTGATCATTCCTCCCTATGTAAGTCGGTGTCAACAAGATATTTTCGCATTCGGAGGAGAAAGTTGGTGATTGGAATTTCGTGAGAAGATTCCGTCGCAACGAAAAACGCCTTTCTTTTAATGATGTCCATCCCAAATCCTGTATCATTTCTGTGACACTCTCTCCCATCTTTCGCAATAATACAAAACGTACTGCCTTTCTTTGAACTTTTTAGATGTACTCCGTCAGTCCTATCCGGTAAGGATCCCACACCGCGCAGCAGTATTCTAAAAGAGGTCGGACAAGCGTAGTGCAGGCAGTCTCCTTAGTAGGTCTGTTACATTTTCTAATTGTCCTGCCAATAAAACGCAGTCTTCGGTTAGCCTTCCCCACAACATTTGCTATGTGTTCCTTCCAATTTAAATTGTTCGTAATTGTAATACCTAGGTATTTAGTTGAATTTACGGCTTTTAGATTAAACTGATTTGTCGTGTAACCGAAGTTTAACGCGTTCCTTCTAGCACTCATGTGGATTACCTGACACTTTTCGTTATTTAAGGTCAACTGCCACTTTTCGCACCATTTCGATATTTCTCCTAAATCGTTTTGCAGTTTGTTTTGATCTTCTGATGACTTTATTAGTCGATAAACGACAGCGTCATCTGCAAACAACCGAAGACGGCTGCTCAGATTGTCTCCCAAATCATTTATGTGGTGTCACCGCCAGACACCACACTTGCTAGGTGGTAGCCTTTAAATCGGCCGCGGTCCATTAGTATACGCCGGACCCGCGTGTCGCCACTGTCAGTGATAGCAGACCGAGCGCCACCACACGGCAGGTCTAGAGAGACGTACTGGCACTCGCCCCAGTTGTGCAGCCGACTTTGCTAGCGATGCTACACTGACGAAGACTCTCTCATTTGCCGAGAAGATAGTTATCATAGCCTTCAGCTAAGTCAATTGCTACGACCTAGCAAGGCGCCGTATTCAATTGATATTTATTATATGAAGCATGTATCATCAAGAGCGATGTTCTACAATTATGGATTAAAGTTAAGTATTCCAGAAGCTACGTACTTTTCTTTATAGCATTCATTACGTATCCTGTTTCAGACCTCACGCCAGCCTGCGTGAGTTTAAGCGCGTGCCTTTCGGCTTCCTCTCATCGTGTCTCGGCTGTCTTGTCTAGACACAACAATTTATATAGATAAGGAACAGCAAAGGGCCTATAACACTCCCTTGGGGAACGCCAGGAATAACCTCTGCTTTACTCCATGACTTTCCGCCAATTACAACGAACTGTGACCTCTCTGACAGGAAATCACAGATCCTGTAACATAACTGACACAATATTCCATAAGCACGCAATTTCACTACGAGTTACTTGTGTGGTACAGTGTCAAAAGCCTTGCGGAAATCCAGAAATACGGAAATGATCTGAAATCTCTTGTCAATAGCACTCAGCACTTCATGTGAATAAAGAGCTAGTTGTGTTCCACAAGAACGATGTTTTCTAAACCCATGTTGACTGTGCGTCAATAGACCGTTTTCTTCGAGGTAATTCATTATGTTCGAAAACAATACATGTTCTAAAATCCTGCTGCATATCGACGTTAACGATATGGGCCTGTAATTTAGTGGATTACTCCTCTTACCTTTCTTGAATATTGGTGCTGTAAGTAGGCTGTTTAGGTTTTTATATCGGTAACGCCACGTAGCGCTCTGTATGAAAATCACTGGCTGTGCTGTGTGGAGTCTGTGGCTGGTTGGCATTGTTGGAATATTCGCTATTGTAGTGTTGGGCAGTTGGCTGTTAACAGCGCATAGCGTTGCGCAGTTGGAGGTGAGCCGCCAGCAGTGGTGGATGTGGGGAGTGAGATGGTGGGGTTTTGAGAGCGGATGATCTGGACGTGTGTCCATCAGACAGAGTAAATTTGTAAGACTGGATGTCACGAACTGGTATGCGTATTATGACTTTTGAGCACTATTAAGGTAAATACATTGTTTGTTCTATCAAAATCTTTCATTTGCTAAGTATGCCTATCAGTAGTTAGTACATTCAGTAGTAGAATCTTTTATTTAGCTGGCAGTATTGGCGCTCGCTGTATAGCAGTAGTTCGAGTAACGAAGATTTTTGTGAGGTAAGTGATTCATGAAAGTTATAGGTTATTGTTAGTCAGGGCCATTCTTTTGTAGGGATTATTAAAAGTCAGAATGCGTTGCGCTAAGAAGTATTGTGTGTCAGTTTAGTGTTGATCAGAATAAGAAAAGAGAGAAATGTCTGAGTACGTTCAGTTTTGCTCAGCTGTTTGAAAAGCAAATAACGTAGAGCTTTATCAGCACAGTAATTCATAAATTTTTCTAAGGGGACGTTTCATATGGCGACCCTGCCAGGATTATAGCATTTGCTGCTGTTGTTTGCCAGGCATAGTTCTACTGAATTTTACATTGTATTAAGCCAGTTTTACTACTGATTTATTTTTCTTTTTGCTGCACATTGGCTCATATTAGTGATAATGTTGCATTTGCTTTGCTAATTTATATGTATTGCTGCTTGCTTTGCCAATTTGCATTTTTTGCCATTGCTGTTTGTGTTAATTGTTTTGTGCTGCTGCATTGCCTCGTCCCTTAGTTTAGCATCTGAGCTCAGTAGATTTAAGTTAGCTGAAGAGGGGTAGGCTATATAAGAGAATGAGTTGTGATGAATTGGAAATAACACATTAACAAGGTATAAAAAAAAGTGAAATAAGAGGAAACATCTATGAAATGAAGTTTTGGGTTGGACTGCAGTACCAAATGTCACACTGAAAACAAACCCTATCCTGTCCTTTTGTGTTATTCCACTGTGTGTCTGTGTACCTTGTGTATTTGTGCTCTTCCTGTCTTTATGTGTTTATCTGATAAGACTTATGTTGTAAAATTTTTCTAATACTCAGCTACATTCACTATGATGAGGAATGCTGTTATCCTCAAATATAATTTGCATTTATAATATGTTACTTACTTTGTAAAGATGTTTAGACATTATTTATTCTGTTTCGTTTTAATGCTCACATGTGAAGTTGATTGTTCGAAAGTTATTCTGACCTTTCACGTATTTACTTATGTCATAATTCCTGTAACACTGATGTATATGTCTATTTCTATTCTTTTGTAAAGCCTATATTACTACAAATGTTATCTGTATTATTATGTTTTAATGATGTTTTCTGTATCTTTGTAATTGTATTCTCATGTTATAAAATTGTAATGGACACCAGTTCATCAAATTAAGTAACTTGTAAGCATTCATTTCAGTGCACACATTTCTGTTGGTCATAGTTTATGCACAATATGTTAGAAGTTGGGACTATTAGTGTTTGCACGTGTGTTAATAATTCAGCAAGGGACTGGTTAACAGTATTGCTGGTTCTAAGGACAATTCCAAAAACTTTGTGAGTGCACAAGTGGTGGTTTATGAACTTGCTATATTGTCCGCAAGACTCTTCGATGGTGATTGTGCACCGGCACAGTCGCAACAAATGGCTGCTGGCTGTCTCTACAAGGACTACAGTGGGTCTGCATCTTTGATGGCCCACCAATACCATTATTTCTACAAGGACTGCAGTGGGTGTGCACCTCTGGTGTCCCACCAATACCGTAATCTCTATCAGGATTACAGTGGGTCAGCTCTGTGATGACCTACCTACCAATGTTCTTCAAAACTTCGACTGACTCTGCAGTGGGTTTGCTCCGTTGTGGCCAATTACATGTCTGCATGTCAAGAGTCAGCACAGTCTTTCCGTTGGAAGGACAACACTACTTCTTCAAGATTGCATGGAAATCCACAACTTCTGTGTGCATTTTATTTTACTGCTCAGACTTTGAGGAAAAAAAAACCACTGCAATTTTACTGTGATGAATGATCAGGACTGTCTTTGTGGACTGTGAGAAAATTTTAGCTTTTGACCAACATTGTATCAATAAGGGTGTGCATTTGATATCTTTGTTATTGTAATTATGAAAAAAATTTTCAAATCTGTATTGGCAACTGCCCAAAACAATTTGTAAAATTTTTTGTGGGGAGCATGGTGGCTATGTAAGTAGGCTGTTTAGGTTTTTATATTGGTAACACCACGTAGCACTCTGTATGAAAATCACTGGCTATGCTGTGTGCAGTCTGTGGCTGGTTGGCATTGTTGGAATATTCGCTATTGTAGTGTTGGGCAGTTGACAGTTAACAGCGCATAGCGTTGTGCAGTTGGAGGTGAGCCGCCAGCAGTGGTGGATGTGGGGAGTGAGATGGTGGAGTTTTGAGAGCGGATGATCTGGACGTGTGTCCATCAGACAGAGTAAATTTGTAAGACTGGGTGTCACGAACTGGTATGTGTATTATGACTTTTGAGCACCATTAAGGTAAATATATTGTTTGTTCTATCAAAATCTTTCATTTGCTAAGTATGCCTATCAGTAGTTAGTACATTCAGTAGTACATTCTTTTATTTAGCTGGCAGTATTGGCGCTCGCTGTATAGCAGTAGTTCGAGTAACGAAGATTTTTGTGAGGTAAGTGATTCATGAAAGTTATAGGTTATTGTTAGTCAGGGCCATACTTTTGTAGGGATTATTAAAAGTCAGAATGCGTTGCGCTAAGAAGTATTGTGTGTCAGTTTAGTGTTGATCAGAATAAGAAAAGAGAGAAATGTCTGAGTACATTCAGTTTTGCTCAGCTGTTTGAAAAGCAAATAACGTAGAGCTTTATCAGCACAGTAATTCATAAATTTTTCTAAGGGGACGTTTAATATGGCGACCCTGCCAGGATTATAGTATTTGCTGCTGTTGTTTGCCAGGCATATTTCTACTGAATTTTACATTGTATTAAGCCAGTTTTACTACTGATTTATTTTTCTTTTTGCTGCACATTGGCTCATATTAGTGATAATGTTGCATTTGCTTTGCTAATTTATATGTATTGCTGCTTGCTTTGCCAATTTGCATTTTTTGCCATTGCTGTTTGTGTTAATTGTTTTGTGCTGCTGCATTGCCTCGTCCCTTAGTTTAGCATCAGAGCTCAGTAGATTTAAGTTAGCTGAAGAGGGGTAGGCTATATAAGAGAATGAGTTGTGATGAATTGGAAATAACACATTAACAAGGTATAAAAAAAAGTGAAATAAGAGGAAACATCTATGAAATGAAGTTTTGGGTTGGACTGCAGTACCAAATGTCACACTGAAAACAAACCCTATCCTGTCCTTTTGTGTTATTCCACTGTGTGTCTGTGTACCTTGTGTATTTGTGCTCTTCCTGTCTTTATGTGTTTATCTGATAAGACTTATGTTGTAAAATTTTTCTAATACTCAGCTACATTCACTATGATGAGGAATGCTGTTATCCTCAAATATAATTTGCATTTATAATATGTTACTTACTTTGTAAAGATGTTTAGACATTATTTATTCTGTTTCGTTTTAATGCTCACATGTGAAGTTGATTGTTCGAAAGTTATTCTGACCTTTCACGTATTTACTTATGTCATAATTCCTGTAACACTGATGTATATGTCTATTTCTATTCTTTTGTAAAGCCTATATTACTACAAATGTTATCTGTATTATTATGTTTTAATGATGTTTTCTGTATCTTTGTAATTGTATTCTCATGTTATAAAATTGTAATGGACACCAGTTCATCAAATTAAGTAACTTGTAAGCATTCATTTCAGTGCACACATTTCTGTTGGTCATAGTTTATGCACAATATGTTAGAAGTTGGGACTGTTAGTGTTTGCACGTGTGTTAATAATTCAGCAAGGGACTGGTTAACAGTATTGCTGGTTCTAAGGACAATTCCAAAAACTTTGTGAGTGCACAAGTGGTGGTTTATGAACTTGCTATATTGTCCGCAAGACTCTTCGATGGTGATTGTGCACCGGCACAGTCGCAACAAATGGCTGCTGGCTGTCTCTACAAGGACTACAGTGGGTCTGCATCTTTGATGGCCCACCAATACCATTATTTCTACAAGGACTGCAGTGGGTGTGCACCTCTGGTGTCCCACCAATACCGTAATCTCTATCAGGATTACAGTGGGTCAGCTCTGTGATGACCTACCTACCAATGTTCTTCAAAACTTCGACTGACTCTGCAGTGGGTTTGCTCCGTTGTGGCCAATTACATGTCTGCATGTCAAGAGTCAGCACAGTCTTTCCGTTGGAAGGACAACACTACTTCTTCAAGATTGCATGGAAATCCACAACTTCTGTGTGCATTTTATTTTACTGCTCAGACTTTGAGGAAAAAAAAACCACTGCAATTTTACTGTGATGAATGATCAGGACTGTCTTTGTGGACTGTGAGAAAATTTTAGCTTTTGACCAACATTGTATCAATAAGGGTGTGCATTTGATATCTTTGTTATTGTAATTATGAAAAAAATTTTCAAATCTGTATTGGCAACTGCCCAAAACAATTTGTAAAATTTTTTGTGGGGAGCATGGTGGCTATGTAAGTAGGCTGTTTAGGTTTTTATATTGGTAACACCACGTAGCACTCTGTATGAAAATCACTGGCTATGCTGTGTGCAGTCTGTGGCTGGTTGGCATTGTTGGAATATTCGCTATTGTAGTGTTGGGCAGTTGACAGTTAACAGCGCATAGCGTTGTGCAGTTGGAGGTGAGCCGCCAGCAGTGGTGGATGTGGGGAGTGAGATGGTGGAGTTTTGAGAGCGGATGATCTGGACGTGTGTCCATCAGACAGAGTAAATTTGTAAGACTGGGTGTCACGAACTGGTATGTGTATTATGACTTTTGAGCACCATTAAGGTAAATATATTGTTTGTTCTATCAAAATCTTTCATTTGCTAAGTATGCCTATCAGTAGTTAGTACATTCAGTAGTACATTCTTTTATTTAGCTGGCAGTATCGGCGCTCGCTGTATAGCAGTAGTTCGAGTAACGAAGATTTTTGTGAGGTAAGTGATTCATGAAAGTTGTAGGTTATTGTTAGTCAGGGCCATTCTTTTGTAGGGATTATTAAAAGTCAGAATGCGTTGCACTAAGAAGTATTGTGTGTCAGTTTAGTGTTGATCAGAATAAGAAAAGAGAGAAATGTCTGAGTACATTCAGTTTTGCTCAGCTGTTTGAAAAGCAAATAACGTAGAGCTTTATCAGCACAGTAATTCATAAATTTTTCTAAGCGGACGTTTCATAGTTAACGACATGGGCCTGTAATTTCGTGGATTACTCCTACTACCTTTCTTGAATATTGGCGTGACCTGTGCAACTTTCCAGTCTTTGGGTAGGGATCTTTCGTCCAGCGAACGGTTTTATATGATCGTTAAGTATGGAGCTAATGCATCAGCATACTCTGAATGGAACCTAATTTGTATAGAGTCCGGACCAGAAGGCTTGCTTTTACTAAGTTGCTTCACTACTCCGAGGATATTTACTTCTACTTTACTCATGTTGGCAGCTGTTCTCGATTCGATTTCTGGAATATTTACTTCGTCTTCTTTTGAGAAGGCATTTCGAAAGGTTGTGCCGCTTTGGCAGCACTGTCCACATGGCTGTAAGTACTATAGGACTTAACATCTGAGGTCATCAGTCCCCTAGACTTAGAACTACTTAAACCTAACTATCCTAAGGACATCACACACATCCATGCCGGAGGCAGGATTCGAACCTGCAACCATAGCAGCAGGGCAGTTCCGGACTGAAGCGCCTAGAACCGCTCGGTCACAGCGGCCGGAGGCACCACTGTCGTCGATAGTATCTCCATTGCTATCGTGCAGAGAAGGCATTGATTGTTTCTTGCCACTAACATACTTCACATACGACCAGAATCGATTTGGATTTTCTGCCAGGTTTCGAGACAAAGTTTCGTTGTGGAAACTGTTATAAGCATCTCGCATTGAAATCCGAGCTAAATTTCGAGGTTCTGTAAAAGATCGTCAGTCTTGGGTATTTTGCGTCTGTTTAAATTTGGCATGTTTGTTTCGTTGTCTCTGCAACAGTGTTCTAACCCGTTTTGTGTACCAAGGAGGATCAGCTCCGTCGTTTGTTAATGAACTTCAAACAATAGTACATAAGCGGGAGAGGACACCTATCGGAGGACGAAAAAGGCGAGTATGCTCTTGTTTAAAAGATTCTTACTGAGAAGTGTGGTACCAACTGCTTCTTTCTACCTTCCCCAGAACCTTCACAAATTTTCCAAAACGTTTTGGCATGCGAGCATATTCGCACTCTTTCTGACAAGCTACTCACCTGTCACTGCCACAAGCCCCTATCTATAACTCGCTCACACCCGATGGTCCAACGCTTTACGTCGCTCATACCCACCCACATACAGTCTCTTCTCACTGTTGCTGTCTCCCTCTTGCTCTCTCTTACTGCTGCTGTCTCATTCATTCCTTCCCACTACTACTGTCTCTTCTCACTATCACTTTCCCCTCCCTTCCTCGTTGTCGTTGTCATAGACTGTCTTTGATTATCACTGGCTCTCACCCTCTTCCACTTTCTGCTTCTCTTGGTGCCACTCCCACTACCACTCTTTTCCTACCACTGTTGTTCCACTGACAACTACAAGTATGTTCCACTGCCATTGTTTCCCTCTCTTTCTCTCATACTGTCATTGTCTCCTTCGCTCTTTCTGTATCACAACCACTGTCTCCTATCTTCTAGTATTTATTACTTACCGGTCTCCCTCCCGCTGGTATTGCCTCCTTCGCCATCAGTATAAAAAAGAGCGAATATGTTCAAATGCCAATTTTTTTGGGAAAATATGTGAAAGTGCTGAGGGAGGTAGAATTAAGCAGCTGGTACCCAACTTTTCAGTCAGTCTTTTCATAAACAGTAACATACTCGCCTTTATTGTGCTCCGATAGCAGCATTTTCCCTCTGGTTCCCTTATTTTCCCTGCTACAGCATGGCATGTCACTCTTATGAAATGATTCTCATGTGTCAATAAAATTTTGATAGTTTACTTATATGAAATAGAAATAATGCAGAAGTATGTAATTTTACACCTCAGACCGGGTTTTATGTGCACAAAAATTTTGCCCCTGCTTCAGTACTACAACAACACGGGGCTTCCAGAACCCTTTTGATCATAACGAAGGCACTTTACAGCATATTTCTCCGTGCTATGTCACTTTATAAACTACGTTTTCGCCTCGCATGGGATTTAATTTGCGTTTTTTACGTGTACTAGTAAGGTAACTTTGAACCTCTATATCTCTGAAACAGGTAAAGATATACAAGACAATTTTCAATGGTGTTCGAGATGGGTATATTAGGTATATATCGTTAAAGTTTCAGATAGCCGTCTTGGAATCCGTGGCTCGGTTTTGGTACCCAAAAATTACGTTTTTCAGGTTTTCTCAGGAATGCCCACGAATTAAATGGCCGCTCCATACCCCTTAAAGCGCGCCGTAGATCACATCTAACGCAAAAAAGAACCAACCGGTTTGCTCTAAGTGTGTAATATTCAAACTTTGACCATGTACTGTGGGGTAGTTACAGTAAGACGATTATCCGGCTGGGTGTACAGATGGTCCCTGGTTCAAGGACTATCCAAAATGCTAGACCCTACCTTTCTGTTACCAGAAGAAATCGAGTTATGAGCCCCCGAAAAATCCCATGTTTATGCGAGGCATTTTGGTACATTTTAGGTAGAGCATGCTGTCGCGTGCCTACAGATAAAACAACAGGAACTGCAGCCGTCAGTGAATGCAGACCCATGTCAACCAATTTCCGAGCGAGCACTGCGAAAGCAAATACCTGCGATAGACATTTCGAGTCGGCTTTCTTGTAAACTGACATTTTTTTATTTTAAACTCTTTTATTTTAAATACTTTACATAAATAAAGTTCATTGTAATCTGATCACAGTAATAACTTTAACATGTATGGCCCATCAAGTTCGTATCCTATTTTCCTGTAGTAATTCCTGGTGCCAACAGTTGATATTACTGCTATTTTAACAGATCGCAATCCTTTCAGCTTCTTCCATAAGTAACATTCCAAATCCTTGATGCTGAAACTTTGTAGGATCACGTGCATTCACTGGTACTACACTACCATAAACATGAAGTTCACGAACTATTGAAACTCCACCCTTAAGTTCGGACCTAAATGTTTCCACTGAGCACTTTCGTAAGCGAAGAAGACCAACAAGGATATCTTGCTCAGGATCTTCATAAGACAGAAATGTTTCCCAGCCACCATTTGCAACATAATCTCTTCTAATCAGTTCTACCTCATAGGGTCGAACTTTGTGATGAATTTCTTGTATTCCAACCTCTCTTGTTCTAACATCTCGACAACTAGTAACTAGATCCTTCATTCTTTCTAAGGCCAGTTCTCTCAAATTTCCATGTTCAACTCCAGAGCTCACTAACGGCATGGGGATGTCCCTCTGCACCCTGTACACTCTTGTCCACGGAGGTAAGAATGCGTGCAACAAGGTCAACGAGTGTGCTTGGTGGGTAACTTTTGCACCTTCCAGTTTTCCAGAGTTCATAAAGTCCTGTGCCACGAATCACTAGTGTTGGATAAAAAATCTTTAAACCATCTGCTCGAAATGCTGGATTCTCAAAGAATTCTATAAACTCTTCAATGTCTCTTTCAAAATCAACAATTGGAAGATCTGACATCATATGAACAACCACCTTAAATCCAGCATCTTTTGCCAAATGGAAGCTCTCACAGACTGCTTGCACTGTGTGTCCCCTATTTGTGTCTCTTGCAACATCCTCATATACAGATTTGACTCCAATCTCTAGACGAATGCATCCATATCTCAACATATCTGACAAATGTCTTTTGAGACAACAATCTGGCCTAGTTTCAACAGTAATTCCAATGCATTTAGTCTTACTTTTCTCTGAATATTTCACAGTTTCATCCACATTGTTGCTAGTGTGTCCAGATAGAGCATCATGCAAATTTCTAATAAAATAATCTCTGTAATACTCTGGCAAGCACATAAAGGTTCCACTCATGACTATAAATTCAACTTTATCTACACTGTGGCCAAGCTGTTTCAATTGTTCAACTCTGTGTCTTGTTTGTAAATATGGATTGTATCGTGCTCTTATGGCTCGCATGGATGTTGGTTCATATCCTGTGTTAGATTGTGTTGAATACTCAAATTCAGAGTCTGGACCTCCAGGACAATACACACATATGTTACCAGTCATATTGATGTGTGGACAGCGATGTGGTTTGCACATCACAGCAACCACTGCAATCCCACTTGCAGTCCTGATTGGTTTTGCTTTCAATTTTGGCAACAAAGTCTTCTTGTGGTCAAGTGGTACAGCATCGATAATATCCACCAATCGTGGCGACGATTCTAAACCATATTTTCATGCTATCCGTATTTTCAGTTTATTCAGATGATCACAGCAGCACAGTAATACTGTACGTCTTGTAGGGGCAACACGACACGGAAACGGCCGGTGGCGGACTAAAGTCACTATTTCGGTCTTCTCAGACGATGCGTGGCACCGAGTGCACTGATGTCCCAAACAGGCGTTTAAGCCGCAATGTGTGGAGGATCCAATTCAATGCGACAGCCTTACGCCACCTTACTTTGGAGTGATACCCACATGGTACCGCTCTACTGGTCAAAGTCGAAGCCAACGTCTTGCTTCATAAATAACCTCATCATCATCCACGTACCGCTTTCCGCTCAGTGCATCTTTCATTGTGCCAAACAGATGGAAATCGGAAGGTGCGAGATCGGGGCGGCACGGTGGATGGAAATACGGAAATTTGTGGTAAGTTCTTATGAGACCAAACTGCTGAGGCCACCAGTCCC
This sequence comes from Schistocerca americana, assembly GCF_021461395.2. Lineage (NCBI taxonomy): Eukaryota > Metazoa > Arthropoda > Insecta > Orthoptera > Acrididae > Schistocerca > Schistocerca americana. The sequence goes on from NC_060119.1 coordinate 211,965,535, forward strand.
TAGGCTTACACACTACTTAATCTAAACTTAAACTAACTTACGCTAAGGACCACACACATACACACATCCATGCCCTAGGGAGAACCCGAACCTACGACATGGGGAGCCGCGCGAACCATAACAAGGCGCCTGAGACGACGCGGCTACCCCGCGTGGCTATGGTGGATGAACAGTCCATTGAAGTTTTGTCAGCTCCTCTTGGGTGCGCAGTCTTTCATGGGGTCTTGAGTTGTCATGTAGAAAGAGAAGCTCTTTTGAATTTTTGTGGCGTCGTTCCTTCAGTGTCGTGAGGGTAACACAATTCACTTCAGAACTGATAGTTGCACCATGACAGAGGACATCAAAGAGAATAACCCCTTCAGAGTTCCCGAAGACCGTCGCCATTACTTTACCGACTAAAAGTGCGGCTTTGAAGTATTTTTCCGGAGCAGAAATGGTTTGGCGCCACTCCATGGATTGACGTTTTATTTCCGGTTCGAAGTGATGAACCATTGTTTCATCTCTTGTGACGATGTTCAACAAAAAATTGTCACTCTCAGCCTCGTATTGCGCAAACAATTCAGCACAGATGGTCCTTCGTTGCTTGCTCTTCTGTTAAGTGGCGAAGAACCCAGCAGACACACAGCTTTGAATACCCCAACTGGTGAAGGAGTGTGTCAGAACGTCCAGTTGAGCATCGAGGCGTTTGACTGTGATGTGTCCATCACCTCGAATGAGAGTGTCGTCCACTCATCGGAACATTGCAGGAGTCACAGCTGTGTGCGACCGGCCGGTTACGCGGGAGACAGGACTGGTTTGCAAGACCTTGATGCGATGACGATAGACGGCTCGGCCAACGACTCCCAGCCCTTATTTTCACTGCCAGGTCTACGTAGACATTCTACTAGCACCTGTGAATATCTGCGATGCTCTGGTTCTCCGCCAAAAGAAACTCGATGACAGCATTCTGCTTGGAACGCATCTCCGTTGCAGACGCCTTTTGAAAGCTACGTATAGCGTCGCCACCTATAGGTACTTCATGAAACTAAAGGACCTGAAGCGGAAATATTCCACGATGTCTCACAACAAATTCCGCAAGTTTTCAACCGAAATCGACCAAGAAAAAAGTGTTGCATTACTTATAGAAAGCCCCTCTAAATGCGTTTTTATAACTTTATTATTTGCATTCAACTGGGGTAAAATTGCCATCACTTTTGGGTGAAGAGTATTCGTTATCCGCTGCCACCATCATCACGCGGAATCGAAGTACACTACTGACCATTAAAATTGATACACCACGAAGATGATGTGCTACAGACGCGAAATTTAACAGACAGGAAGAAGATGCTGTGATATGCAAATGATCAGCTTTTCAAAGCATTCACACAAGGCCGGCACTGACATGAGGAAGGTTTACAACCGATTTCTCATACACAAACAGCAGTAGACGGGCGTTGCCTGGTGAAACGTTGTTGTGATGCCTCGTGTAAGGACGAGAAATGCGTACCATTACGTTTCCGACTTTGATAAAGGTCGGATTGCAGCCTATCGCGATTGCGGTTTATCGTATCGCGACATTGCTGCTCACGTTGGTCGAGATCCAATGACTGTTGGCAGAACATGGAATCGATGGGTGCAGGAGGGTAATACGGAACGCCGTGCTGGATCCCAACGGCCTCGTATCACTAGCAGTCGAGATGACAGGCATCTTATCCGCATGACTGTAACGCATCGTGCAGCCACGTCTCGATCCCTGAGTGAACAGATGGGGACGTTTGCAAGACAACAACCATCTGCACGAACAGTTCGACGACGTTTGCAGCAGCATGGACTATCAGGTCGGAGACCATTGCTGCGGTTACCCTTGACGCTGCATCACAGAGAGGAGCGCCTGCGATGGTGTACTCAACGACGAACCTGGGTGCACGAATGGCAAAACGTTATTTTTTCGGATGATTCCAGGTTCTGTTTACAGCACTACGATCGTTGCATCCGTGTTTGGCGACATCGCGGTGAGCGCACATTGGAAGCGTGTACTCGTCATCGCCATACTGGCGTATCACCCGGCGTGATGGTATGGGGGTGCCATTGGTTACACGTCTTGGTCACCTTTTGCTCGCATTGACGGCACTTTGAACAGTGGACGCTACATTTCAGATGTGTTACGACCCGTGGCTCTACCGTTCATTCGATCCCTGCAAAACCCTACATTTCAGCAAGATAATGCACGACCGCATGTTGCAGGTCCTGTACGGGCCTTTCTGGATACAGAAAATGTTCGACTGCTGCGCTGGCCAGCACATTCTCCAGATCTCTCACCAATTGAAATCATCTGGTCAATGGTGGCCGACCAACTGGCTTGTCACAATACGCCAGTCACTACTCTTGATGAATTATGGTATCGTGTTAAAGCTGCATGGGCAGGTGTACCTGTACACGCCATCCAAGCTCTGTTTGACTCAATTCCCAGGCGTATCAAGGCCGTTCTTACGGCCAGAGGTGGTTGTTCTGGGTACTGATTTCTCAGGATCCATGCACCCAAATTGCGTGAAAATGTAATCACATGTCAGTTCTAGTATAATATATTTGTCCAATGAATACCCATTTATCATCTGCATTTCTTCTTGGTGTAGCAATTTTAATGGCCAGTAGTGTAAATTGCTGGTAAAGCCTAGTTTATACGACGATATTGGGTTGCGCCACTAGTTGTGTGGAATTAGTTGCACGCAAGTGGTCTCATATATGACTGTAGACACGGCGACACTAGTATATACGTCAGTTTCGTCGTTTTGTCGGTCCTTGAGTCGTGTCTGAAAGAAAGTTTTAGCAGCTGCACGTCGCACGAGTTGTGATGGAGTTAAAGCTTGTTGCGTGGAATCGCTGCATAAGAAAAAAAGAAGGAAACGTGTTTCGATTCGTGACAGGATGAAGAAAAGACGTCAGCTCGTTTGCTCAACATCCTTGCTGAAATAATTTAAAACTGAACATCCAAGACGTTCTTTTTCTTAGAATGTCACCAGAACTGTTCACGTTTCTACTAAATAGAGTTAATTACGCGATAAGGAATAAAAGTGCTGTAATGCATGAAGTACTGTCGCTAGAACTGAAATCACACATCATATTGCGTGCATTACAATTGAGAACACTCGGCATGCTATAAGATAAGGTTTTAGTTGGTGATGACACTGTTTCATTAACGACAATAATTATTAACATTAACAGTAATAATTATTAACACTAGCAACAATAATTACTCGAAGCAGGCCGCATTAAGAAGACAATGGTTTGCTAACTACTCTCTTGAAGGTAGAATTTTGAAATATTGCCACTATAAAGATCTAACATATGTGAATGGGGAGCACTGCAGCGACGTTTTAAATAGATGAATATTGAATAAAGAATGCAGCTTCTTGAATTTGTATAGCCTTCCCTCCAGTCAACAATATTCCTTAACAAAGAGTTGGCCAACTCGAACGATGGGATTTTAGTCTTGTAGACGAGAGCATTGCCAAAGTTAGAATTACACTTGCTTGTATTTTTCTTAATTCAGTTGTATATGTGCTCCTAACTCAATAAATTTTGCCCTGCAGCTCAGATATTGTCAAACCATCTATGTTATGATCGCACATGACGGTCTCAACGGCAGCAATATGTTGCTTTTTTTGTAATCAGCGTCATTGAAATCCCACAAACACCTATGCAAAGCATAGATATCCCAAAACCGAACATTATTCTACGTTCCCCACTTCATATTTGAGTTTGTCTACACTCTACGAACACACATAACCTCAAAACTCATGAAACTGGTGTCGCCAAAGTTGGAACACGCCGAAAGTGTTTAGTTTCACCACCGAGTTGCGCAAACGCGCGGCGCGCATGCGCAGTGGCCGGTAGCGCAGCTGCAACCTAGTGTCGTCGTGTAAACTAGGCTTAATGTTGTTCAAATAGTTTCAATTAAGTGTCCGTGAAGTATGTTTCGGTTTGTGTAGGCAATGAATAGTACATAAAAAATAAATAAGAAGCAGGCAATGATCACGAGATAGTAACAACGTAACCAAGGGGCGGCAGTGGCGTGGGTGCAGGCTTGCAACAGCCTCCGCGTCACAGATCGCAGGCCAGGTCTGTGGAGGCGATATCTGCGGTCTCCAGCCGCAGCTGGAGGCCTTGACACACCTGCGCTGCCAGCACCCAGCGAACCTAGCCGAGGGAACAGACGCCGTGCTTGTTTTGTGAGACGCAGGGTCTGCGAGTCGAGGTAGCGCTCGCTAATGAAATACGCTCACACGCGTTTCAAGACCGGCCAGTTAAACGAGTGCGAAGTGAGGTGTGACTTGGTAAACGCTGGTAACCTCACAGTACAGGGTGTTTCAAAAAGAATAGTACGACTCTGCATGACTATATCTTCTACATCAATCGAGATAGAAACTCGGGTAAATTTTAATTTACGCATCAAAACTAAAAATTTACTTTGGCACGACGTGTACGTTTGTGGCATCGACTTGTTTTAAAATAAAGTGAAATGAGACTTCCTTCCTTAGGCTGTGGCCCTCATTTCTTCCAGAGTGCTAGTTCTGAACGCTTCGCAGGAGAAATTCTCTGAAGTTTGGAAAGTAGAGGATGAGGTACTGGCGGACGTACAGCTGTTAGGACGAATCGTCAGTCGTGCTTGGGTAGTTCAGTCGGTAGGACACTTGCCCACCGACGACAAAGGTCCCGAGTTCGGGCCTCGACGCGACACACGGTTTGAATGTACTAGAAAGCTTCATAACACTTAAACTCCGTTGCAGTACGAAAGAAACTGAAACGAGGATGTAAGACTTATATGCCGAGCTCGAAAGTTCATATTAATTGAGTTATTATAGGCTGTATCGGGTGAAACACCACTGTTAGAGGCCCAAAATGAAAATCCGCGCCGGCCGCTGTAGCCGAGCGGTTCTAGGCGCTTCAGTCCGGAACCGCGTTGCTGCTACGGTCGCAGGTTTGAATCCTGCCTCGGGCATGGATGTGTGTCATATCCTTAGGTTAGTTAGGCTTAAGTTGTTCTAAGTCTATGGGACTGATGACCTCAAACGTTATATAAGTCCCATAGTGCTTAGAGCCTTTTTTTTGAAAATCCGCTGGAAAAATTAATTTGCCAGCATAAAAAGCACCACCGGCTACCTAGAATACGCATTTGTCTGCTGTTAATAACGTTCCGCCGAGCCGGGTTTCGCTAAGCTCCACAGAATACTAGAGAGCAAAAACAACAAGTAACCACTCGACTCAGTTCTACGCAACAATTAATAAAAAAATTCACACTGTACACAATTTCTGGAAACAAAACTACACTATTTTCTGTTGGTTGGTGATCGGCTACTGGATTACCAACATCTGATATATTTTTGAAATAAAATTACAGGCTCTATATCTCATAATAATAACTTCCCGACAGTCCTTAAATCAATGTTAGTAATAACTGCAATAATCCTCGCCTGAAGGAACTACACTGGTGTGAAAAACTGAATGACGAAAGTGAATTTCGTGTCAAGTGTCACTGCCAAGTAACGTAGCTCGATGAAACTGAGACCACGCAGAGAAAGAAGGTAACTGAAAGTAATACGTGACTAGTCGATCAAAAGTTACACTTTTATTTAAAGACAATAATTAAACTGAAGTCACCGCCATTTGTGATGTTCCCCTGAATATTACAAAGGCAGGACGTCGCTCTTAATAGGGTGTGCGGTGACCACGGAGGGTAGTGCATACGAGCTGCTATCCAAAATTTTCGGGACTGGTGCTGCCATCTGTTGAAAACCTTACCTTTGGACTAATGGTTACCATCACCCTCGAAGTAGTTCCATTCCGCACGTACACACCGGTCCAAGCGCTTCTCCCACTCGTCAAACATTTTCTGCAAGTCCTGTTCTTTGAGGGTGTTTATCACCGCCAGCGATGCTTCTTGAATCCTCTCTAGAGTGTCGAACCGATGGCCTTTGAACTTGAGTTTCAGTTTTGGGAATAGCGCGAAGTCGCAAAGTGCCAAATCTGGCGAGTACGGTGGGTGGGGTAAAACTGCCATGTTGTTTTTTGCCAAAAACGTCCCGGTGAGCAATGATGTGAGATAGGGCTCGTTGTCGTGATGCAGCAGCCAGTTCTCTTGACTCCAAAGTTCGGGCCATCGTCGCCACAGGTTTTTACGGAGTCGTCTCAAAACGTCACAGTGTACGTGGAATTCACTGTTTGGTTGGGTGGTACGAGTTCGTTGTGCACAATTCCCTTGTTGTCAAAGAAAACGATGATCATGCTCTTCACTTTGCTCTTCACCTGTCTATCTTGTTTGGGTCTTGGAGTGCCACTCAAACACACGCGTGTGCCTCATGCTCTGTCCCCCAAACACTTGTTGAATCATTGCAAGGGCCTCCGTAGCACTTTTCCCGATATTCGCACAGAATTTGATACACAAGAGCTGTTCTGTTCGCGGATCCATCGTAAATTCGCCACACTCCAAACACAGATTATTACGGAAATCATTGTGGACACACAACACGTCCTCCCAGCTGAATGCCACTCCGCACACTGACTCATCAGATATGCAGCTCTCGCCACCTAGCGGTGCAAAGATCTACTACTCCTACTTTCCAGATGGCAGCACCAGTCCCGAAAATTTTGGATTCCACCTCGTACTCTGCAACGTACTCCATACTGACCACAAGACTGGTAAGGAGTTCGTGCGATACGGCGTTCCATTCCTCCACCAGCGCGGATACCAACTGCCGAATAATCGTTGGTGCCAGTGGACGCGCTGTAGTACGTCTCCCCAACGCATCCCACACGTGTTCGATGGGACGTAACTCGGGGAACTGACGCACCAGTCCATTCGCCGAATACCCACTCATCCCAGGAGCTCCTCCACCTGTGCAGTTCGATGCGGTCGCGCGTTGTCATTCATAAAAATGAAGACAGGGCCGAATGCATCCCCGAAACGACTCTCATGGGGAAGGAGTACAGTGACACAATAGCGATGACCGGCGACTGTACAGTGTTCAAAGATTTGGAGGTCACCAGGCCGGTGCAACATTATGCCTCTGCACATCGCAACCACCTGGTCTCCAAAACGATTACGTTCAGCAATGTTCCTGGTTGCATTGCTTTTTCCCACCTCTCGCTATTTGCGGGTACGTCTAGCACGGTCGAAAATAACCGCTTGATGGTATAAGAGTTACGGCATGTGGAGACATAATTTTGCGTGGAGGCATGGCCTCCAAATCATTCAACACGTTACACTAACCAATATTTTTAACTTATATTTGAAAGTAATACTGTAATGTAATTAATAATGGGAACGTAACTGGACCTGTAGAAACGGCTGGTTCACGTGGTCGCCAGCAGAGGTCTCCCTGATGCAGGCAGCGCTAGAGACTCTCCACTGGGTGATGTCTTCATGATGTTACACACTTTCAAGGCTGATAGAGAAGGATAAATGTATAGATTTGAGAAAACGGACACTGGTCAGGAAAAGACCGACTCGAAAGGTATAAGCGAAAATCGTTCTGATACCTCTGACAAAAAAATGGTTCAAACGGCTCTGAGCACTATGGGACTTAACAACTGAGGTCATCAGTCCCCTAGACTTAGAACAACTTAAACCTAGCTAACCTAAGGACATGACACTCATCCATGCCCGAGGCAGGATTCGAACCTGCGACAGTAGCAGCAACGCGGTTCCGGACTGAAGCGCCTAGAACCGCTCGGCCACAACGGCCGGCGATACCTCTGACAGTAGAGTAGACGTATCGGTACTGTGTTGGTGCCGCGCGGAGTAGACGCGCGGTTTTAGGCGCCATATCACGGACTGCGAAAGCCCCTCCCGCCGGAAGTTCGAGTCCTCCCTCGGGCATGGGTGTATGTGTTGCTCTTAGCATAAGTTAGTTTAGGTTAGTTTAAGTAGTGCGTAAGTCTAGGGACCGATGACCTAAGCAGTTTGGCCCCTTAGGAATTCACACGCATTTGACCATTTGAGCTGTTGTTGGTAAGACTATAAGGTAGGCGACTTTCAGAGTGGTGGTATGGACCAAACCAAGAAAAATACGTCCAGTATATATGGCTCTAAAATGCATACATTAAGGTGGTGGTGGTGGTTAGTGTTTAACGTCCCGTCCACAACGAGGTCATTAGAGACGGAGCGCAAGCTCGGATTAGGGAAGGATTGGGAAGGAAATCGGCCGCGCCCTTTCAAAGGAACCATCCCGGCATTTGCCTGAAACGATTTAGGGAAATCACGGAAAACCTAAATCAGGATGGCCGGAGACGGGATTGAACCGAATGCGAGTCCAGTGTGCTAACCACTGCGCCACCTCGCTCGGTCATACATTAAGGGTTTGGGTTCAGTAGAAGAGATGCGTTTCACAGTATCGAAGGCGAACAAGTGCTCATAACTCTTTAGGTATGCATTTAAGAGCTCATGTTTACTGGCCTTTTTTCGTGTTGCGGTCGTTACTACTATGTACTCTACAGTCCTAATAACAACAGGACCAGTACATGTATTCCATTATCAGAGGTACCAGAACGATTTTCCCTTCTAACTTCCGACTCGGTGGTTTGCCGACCACGGCCCCTTACCTCAAATTGATACATATATCTTTCTCCGTCATCCTTGAAAGTGTGTAACATCATCACCGGATCATCTTGTGTACAAAGAGGTAGCTCTAGAGAGCCCATGTACAAGGTGTAAACGTTAACTGTTGACAACGTGCCACAGTGATGGAGAGGAAGTCGAGACAGACAGTCTGATATAGGACACTTACGGTCTATTAAGTAGGGATGGTTCAAATGGCTCTAAGCACTATGGGACTTAATATTTGAGGCCATCAGTCCCCTAGACTGAGAACTACTTAAACCTAACTAACCTAAGGGCATCACACACATCCATGCCCGAGGCAGGAATTGTTCAAATGGCTCTGAGCACTATGGGACTTAACAGCTATTGTCATCAGTCCCCTAGAACTTAGAACTACTTAAACCTAACTAACCTAAGGACATCACACAATACCCAGTCATCACGAGGCAGAGGAAATCCCTGACCTCTCCGGGAATCGAACCCGGGAACCCGGGTGCGGGAAGCGAGAACGCTACCGCACGACCACGAGCTGCGGACCCCGAGGCAGGATTCGAACCTGTGACCGTAGCAGCAGCGCGGTTCCGGACTGAAGCGCCTAGAACCATCTAAGCTGCAGTGTGCATACGTGGCGCGAGATTTTCAGTAAACCATTAGTACTAGAAAAAGAACGAACAGGACCTTTTGCAGCAAATTTAAATTATTTTAATTTTGTATTGGAGGCCGCGTTTCTCGAGTTACTGAAAAGCCACACTAACCCCCTCAACAGTGAGGATTTTTGATATGTTGTCGATGCCACTACCCCTACAACTATACAAAAATTGCGCCCACCCCAGTTATTTCCCATATCTAACCTTTCTTGATCTTTACCGATGGCTACCGCACCACAGGCGGATTTCTGACTCATTTTAATACATCCTAAGTTAAAATCTTGGATGTAGTTTTCATTGCCGCTGCAATTTATAGCGGCACAATTAACTCCGAAATAAGACCTCACATGCGTTTTGAATGTGCTTCTGCACTCCATATATACAATACGCAATAATTTTTCAATGTGCTTATAAATGACGTGTGACAGCGTTGCTGTAGCGGTTGCAAAAAAAACTGTGGGCGTTTCGCGATTGTTTCTCGTAGACTGTGGGAGCGCCATGAACATACTAAAAATGCTGACCGTTGGGGAGTTGGGGGGAGGGGGGAGTAAGAGGCTAGGTGAGCGTTTGAAGGTCACTTTTGTATATTTTTCTTGAGCAGCCTCTAACGAAAACGTTTCTCAGAACAAAATTAATCTACTTTAAATCTCCTACGTAAAGGGCCGTATTAGTTATTTCTCTAGGACTAAGTTTGCGCGAAGAGAGCAACAGAATACTGAAAATCTAGCGCACCGTGCATGCGCTGTAGCTTACGTGACGGTTGTAGGCCAAATTGATGTCGTCTCCTGACCTGACGGAGTAAAAGTGTCCTGTATCAGACTGTTCGTCTCGACTTAATCTACCCCTCTAAATTACTTGGTAAAAAGTTGCCTTTTATACTTTGTGTACAGTATCTCTATGCTGGCTCTCTAGCTAGTTCGCACACTCGTTCGGAACCCATTAGGTGACGAGTTGAGATGAGGATAACACAGACGGTTCTACACGCTTATCTTGGCAAATGCTGGGCTGGCCCTCTGTCTCCACCTCAGGAAACGCTGTACACAAAAAATTGTAATAGGATAACACACAAAACATGGGTTATTAGATTCACATATACGTATGGCACATACAAGTTGCCTCCATTCCATTAAGTGACCAATCTAGCAGAGGGAACGGCACTCGGTTAAAATAAAGGATAAATTTGCCAAATCATGAAAGCAACGGAGCCTTCACGATGTGAAAAACAGTAAGACAGAGAAATAAGTGCAGTCTTGGAGTGATGACGCTGTTATTCCCTCAAAAGTAGGTTATCTATGGGCACACTGGCTCAGAGAACGATCGTAGGGTCACTGATAACATAAGGGAACTGATAAAATAAGGCCTCCTAGTACCAGGTTACAGTTGACCATTAGAGGAGGTAGCATGTTACACTTGAGACGAATGGGCAAAGTATATACAAGGTCACTTCCAGCTCCGTTCCTTCCCCACCAGACCTGCATATACACTTGTAAGTGATACATTAAAGGTCACCACCTGACCTGTCTACACATCTGGGGCACTGCTAGTTCTAGATGGCCTTGGCTTTCAGCATCAGCTTACACATCCTATGCAAGCACCCCTCCCCTGTCCTCCTCCCAACTGGGCTAATAAGTTTCAAGCTCTGCCTACCCTCCCCATCCCCTATAACTAGAGGAATGTGTGGGATGCATCATTCGAGTGCTGTGTATCACAGAGAGAGGATCAAGATATTTTTGGAATAGGGGTATGAGTGTTTATTGTAAACAAAAATTAATCCAATTATGAGAGTTTCGTGCAACTGCTCTCGATGTCACAACAGTGTCATGTCATGTCAATGTTGCATGACATCAACATTGCATTATGTCAGCATCACATTATACTGATATCATGATGCTCTCAGCCAATCACATTGCGGCTTGTGCTCAAAAGAATCTCGATTATCTGAATTATTTATTAATCATGCATTGTTGCTTACGATTCAAAATATCTGCTCTGTAGTGAAAGTATCAGGATGTCGGTATTTGTTATAACTAACATTGTTATTTCAATGGTGTAACTCTCCATCAAGGTGCCAGTAGAAATGGTTCAAATGGCTCTGAGCACTGTGCGACTTAACTTCTGAGGTCAGCAGTCGCCTAGAACTTAGAACTAATTAAACCGAACTAACCTAAGGACATCACACACATCCATGCCCGAGGCAGGATTCGAACCTACGACCGTAGCGGTCGCCCGTTCCAGACTGCAGCGCCTAGAACCGCACGGCCACTCCGGCCGGCGTGGCAGTAGAGATCAGCACATACACCCCCAGACAAATAAGAAAATAAGTAATCTCATAATTAATTGTTGTTCTGAATTAATTTTTTGGAGTTATTACCCATATTTTCAAAGTACCAATATCTCTATCCTTAATATGAAGTTAACCAATCACTGCAGCGTATTATTTAAAAACAAAAATGCTCTTTAAGAGAATATGAATGTCAAAGAAACATTGCCTTGCAATATATAAACATTTACCGGTGCGCTTTATTTAAAAATAAATATACTCCTACAAAGTCATAAAACGTTGAAGAAACACCACAAAATGATATTTAAAGAAATTACTGCTCCGCACTATTCAACAACAAATTCACTCTTACAAAGACTATAAATGTTAAAGAAATAGTACTGCGATATATCGACAAATAAACTCTTGCTAAGTCATCTGCAGATTACTACTATGTGTAACATCACAGTGTATGTGTTAAAATCAGCGTTTTCTCGTATTGGCCAGAAATAGTTACATCATGGCATATCACACAAAATCTCAGTAAATATCAACAAAATGTATGACGTAAGGCTGTAGTGTGGGATGATACAGCAAAATTGTGTAATCACTACAGTTTCACCGATTTGGAAGACTGTCAACCAAAACTGTGTGTAAGTATTGTGTGTATAACAATTAGCACACTGCTACAAATACCCATGTAGAGATGATGGTGACGTTGGTTTGTGCGGCACTCAACATCGAGGTCATCATCGCCCATACACGTTCCCAGTCAGTCCAGTTCCTACTCACCACTTCCCATATGATGATAAGGTGATGAGGAAACACAAACACCCAGTTCCCGGGCGGGGAAAATCCCCGACCCGGCCGGGAATCGAACCCAGGACCCGGTGATCTGGAGGTAGCAATGCTAGCCACTAGACCCACGAGCTACGGACCCCCTGTAGAGAGGTGACCAATGCTGGCATCATCAATGGAATGTGGGATCCCTGTAGACTAGTCTACACTTCACAACCTGCTTAGCGTGCGTGGATTCTGGCCACAGCATCGAAACCAAATAGAGCAGCTAACACTATGTTAGCCCATTCCCAACGGCTGAGAAATGGTACGGAAATTATCATTACTCAAACAATATATGTGTAATCGTTTCTGTTATGACCGACCTAACTGCTTGCAGAAAAGATATTGCTATTAAATCAAGCATTCAGGGAGTGGTGCCCGGCTCACGTTATTAGCAACAAACCTGTGGTAAACTGCCGGCACCAACGCTTTCGCCAGAAAAAAATTGTGGGCTGCTTTTTTGATAGGCGTTGCTAATAGTTTAAGTGCCAAGTACTTTCTCCCACTTCAATCTTTCTCTCTGGACTCATAATATTGAAGCTTTTACTCCTCGCTCAATGATCCAATGCTAGAGTTCAGGCAAGGGCGACGCCATTTTTGGTCAGCCAGTTGTCGAATGTTAAATAAAAAAAGGGAAAGAAGACAATCAAACTGCTACCATACGATATTTAAACAAACTCTCGCTTCATCCCTACAGTATTAGTGTGTGACATCACTATAAAACTCGTAACATGGCTATGTAAAAATCCAGGTATGTACTCTTAAACACATCGCTATGAACAATTAGTACACCTCATTATTATAACGAAATACACAATTTGCAGTGACGCATTATTTAAGAAGTACATCACCGCCGCACAGAGCAGCCACGCGGTCTAGGGCGTCATGCCTGGGTTCGCTCTCGCCCCGCCCCCCCTCTCCCCCCCTCCTTCGGAGGTTCGAGTCCTCCCTCGAGGACATGGGTGTGTGTTGTGGTTAGTGTAATTTAGTTTAAGCCTAGGAAGCGATGACGCCAGCAATTTCGTCCCATAGGAACTTACCACCACCATGAGGTACATTGTTCATTGAACCTTCTGTAAGCACAGATTAACGGTGATCTCATCCCTCCACTACTAACAACGATTCTCCTTCAACGTTTAAAAAAATGTACACATAAATACAGAAACGAACGATTAGCTCACAAACTAAATGCAACTTACGCACAACACACAAACATTAGCTGCCAGTAACTGCCAGGTAAAAATGTCTAACATATGCTTCATAAATATAGAATCTCCACCATTGGACAGGAGTGGTAGAAAAGTATATTTTGTTAAAATACAGTCTAAAAAGCTGTGAGGAACTGAACACGATATGATCTACCTTTATACACCACTGGCCATTAAAATTGCTACACCACGAAGATGACGTGCCACAGACGCGAAATTTAACCGACACAAAGAAGATGCTGTGATATGCAAATGATTAGCTTTTCAGAGCGTTCACACAATGTTGGCACCGGTGGCGACACCTACACCGTGCTGACATGAGGAAAGTTTCCAACCGATTTCTCATACACAAACAGCAGTTGACCGGCGTTTCATGGTGAAACGTTGTTGTGATGCCTCGTGTAAAAAGGAGAAATGTGTACCATCACGTTTCCGACTTTGATAAAGGTCGGATTGTAGACTTTCGCGATTCCGGTTTATCGTATCGCGACATTGCTGCTCGCGTTTGTCGAGATCCATTGACTGTCAGCAGAATATGGAATCGGTGGGTTCAGGAGGATAATACAGAACGCAGTGCTGGATCCCAACGGTCTCGTATTACTAGCAGTCGAGATGACGGGCATCTTATCCGCATGGCTGTAACGGATCGTGCAGCCACGTCTCGATCCCTGAGTCAACAGATGGGGACGTTTGCAAGACAACAACCATCAGCACGAACAGGTCAAAATGGTTCAAATGGCTCTGAGCACTATGGGACTCAACTGCTGTGGTCATAAGTCCCCTAGAACTTAGAACTACTTAAACTTAACTAACCTAAGGACATCACACACATCCATGCCCGAGGCAGGATTCGAACCTGCGACCGTAGCAGTCGCACGGTTCCGGACTGCGCGCCTAGAACCGCGATACCACCGCGACCGGCCACAAACAGTTCGAGGACGTTTGCAGTAGCATGGACTACCAGGTCGGAGACCATGGCTGCGGTTACCCTTGACGCTGCGTCACAGACAGGAGCGCTTGCGATGGTGTACTCAACGACGAACCTGGCAGAACGAATGCCAAAACGTCATTTTTTCGGACGAATGCAGGTTCTGTTTACTGCATCACGATGGTCGCATCCGTGTTTGGCGACATCGCGGTGAACGCACATTGGAAGCGTGTACTCGTCATCGCCATACTGGCGTATCACCCGCCGTGATGGTATGGGGTGCCATTGGTTACATGTGTCGGTCACCTCTTATTCACATTGATGGCACTTTGAACAGTGGACGCTACATTTCAGATGTGTTACGACCCGTGGCTGTACCCTTCATTCGAGCCCTGCAAAACCCTACATTTCAGCAGGATAATGCACGACCATATGTTGCAGGTCCTGTACGGGCCTTTCTGGAACCAGAAAATGTTCGACTGCTGCCCTGGCCGGCACATTCTCCAGATCTCTCACCAACTGGAAACGTCTGGTCCATGGTGACCGAGCAACTGGCTCGTCACCATACGCCAGTCACTACTCTTTGTTGAACTGTGGTATCGTGTTTTAGCTGCATGGGCAGCTGTACCTGTATACGCCATCCAAGCTCTGTTTGACTCAATGCCCAGACGTATCAAGGGCGTTATTACGGCCAGAGGTGGTTGTCCTGGGTACTGATTTCTCAGGATCTATGCACCCAACTTGCGTGAAAATGCAATCACATGTCAGTTCTAGTATAATATATCTGGCAATGAATACCCGTTTATCATCTGCATTTCTTCGTGGTGTAGCAACTTTAATGGCCAGTAGTGTAGCTGACTGGCAACGGAATGATGCGCTGTGAAACTGTCTGCGGCATCCGAACCACTACATATCTCTTCGCTCATAACAGGCAAGTTACAGAACACAGAGAGACCACTTTGTGACCGTTACACAATGCAGTAGCCGGGTAATTCCATGAACATTCACCCGCTACCAGCACCAGCGATTGCCGGAAGCAGGGGCTTGATAAGGCACCACAGTCGAAGGTGTACCGCAGCAGATCAATATTAAACACTCTATAATATTCTTTAATAGGACGCCACTGTACGCCGCACACTCTCCAGATACTCCCATCTGAGAAGTACTACTGCTCCTCGCGTATATGTTAACCGTCTAGCGTGAGAACGGAGCAACATGCCTATATACGCAGTCGAGAGGATTCAACTTGCAGATATCACTGGTTGTCAGTAACCGCGGAGCAACGACTGAATAATAACTCCAGAAGTCTTCCCTCTGCACGCTCTGTGCACACTCTGGCTGCGTCAGTCGGAGACGTCAGTAACGGCCGCGCTCGCAATTATCACTCGCCAGAAGAGGCAGAGGACACAATAAGACGACACCTGCGCAAGTGTCCAACAATCTGTGGGCACAGAAAGCAATCAGCTTTAAAAACGTTCTAAATTTATTTTGTTACATAGCTCATGTAGGCTGTTGAGTGGGTCTGTAAGCTACTGGATTTACCATACAGTATTATTAATACTGTACGTCGATATCCTCCATTAAGCAGCTTCCACAAATGCATTATTTTACAGCAATTACACACCTACATGTGCTCACACTTTCCCTCTACTACAATAAATTCATCAGGTTTGAAGTGCTGAACGTTAAGATTTACATCGAATCCTCCTCTCCTGTTTCTCGTGTAAAGTCATAGCAGGAAGAGCTCCGATAGCGTCCCGTCTACGACAGTGTCATTGAAGATGAATCACAAATTGGCTAATATCAGAGTAAAGTTCAGTAGCTCTAACGTTTATCCCTGATGCTGTAGATGTATGTCTGTTTAAACCATTTTCTTTCGTTCGCTTGTAAGGTAGTAAATATGACACTATCATTCGGAATATGCCCTTAATCCGTGTATGTGATGATTTCTTATTATAATTTGGGCTCTTCTATGTAATTTTTATGGTGGTGTAATAACTATAGCTCAAATCCATCAATCTAACCTGGTAACAGTGTCAGGTTGATGAGCAAATTCCGTAACCTGATGTATTTTTATGTAACATGCCACGATAAACGCTTTTGAGATTCCGAATCATTTCCTGAAAAGAGTTATGCATCTGATAAATAAATATAATTACATTGAACATGTGTCACCCAATTCATAAATAATAACCATATTCCCGTGGGTGGGCAAACGGAGTTGAATGGTGGGTCGACCCTGCTGTGTACATACTCCCGCGTAGTCAGCGCGTACACAACTTTCCCACTAGAGCGCACCCCCGCTAAGCACAACAGCGCAGGCACAGCGCTCGTCCGTCTCCGCACTACGAGATGGCGCTGTCTTAGAGACGGACCAAATTCTGCTTCCGCCAATCCGATCCGCGTATTAATATGTAACGCAGCCAATGAAATTGCTGCTAACGTAGAACCTTTTCTCCTCACGGATCACACTCGTGCAGTGATACCTGAACGTGCGAGGTATTATAACGAGTGTACAGACCTCCGATTAGTCAGTCTGCATTAGTCTGCATCAGTCTGCATCAGTCTGCACGAGTCTATAGTAAAGTTTCAGTCTGCGCCTAATAAGATTACCACATTCCTGTACATAGACATGAAGAGAAATGTATAGACACTTTGTCAAGTATCAGAGATATGTGAGAATAAGATTAACGTACCAAGACCACAGGAACTTCAGATTGTCAATTGTAAACAGCATCCAGAATCAAGTTACGTAATATCTATGATTTTTACTATTTTAATAAATGTGTGTGAAAATTAATCAAGTTCTGTTTGAAGTTGGTCACTGTCAATCTGCTACTCTAAGCGTGCAAGTGTCATTTCTATCGTCTGACCTAACAGCAGAAGATAAACACGCCTCGATAAGACCACTAGACATATTGCTGACACTCGCCTACTTCGCTAGAGCGACAAGTCAAATAATCTGATGGTGTGTGTGCGGAAGGTCTTACAGTATGCACACCACAGACCCCAAAACAAAGCGGCTGGTGACCTCACCAAGAAAACAATTAGAATTTAACAAGTAAATGAAACAACATATCTCCAATCACTTAACTTCTAATAAACTGCGATTTCTGGCGAAGACCTGGTGCAGCACCGTCAACGCTCTCCCGAACTGTCCGCTGCCAGCCGCTTCAACGGACGCAGGAAGGCGCGCGTATCTCCCGTCTCACGGCGTCGCAGCTCGCACCGACCAGACCGATGTCGTGGGTTAACTCCTGTTGCTCTCGTGTCGGCCGCGAAGCCATTACTTCTCGCTATTTTTTTTTCCTTTATTGATTTTCAATTCCTCCTGAAGGGGGCGGGCTCTACAGCCTACAGACTTTTATTTTAAAAAAACGGAAGAAGAAAAGAAACAAGAAAAACAGGCGATAAAATGGTGACATCAAGTGTAAAATGGCGGAGAAATGCGGAAAGTTAAAACAGAAAGCAAAAGGGGTTGGCAACGTTAATAAAAGACACAGGAATCAGACAAGTAACATAGTACACACACAATTAAAAAACACGGCGACAGTCTGGTTTCTGTTCGCAAGAGATAAAAGGCACACCCAGCGACAGTATAATGGCTGTTCGCAACAATTCCCAAAAAACACAACACAGAACACTCACTGTAAAACACTCACTGTAGAACACTCGCTGTACAACACTGCACGACAGTGGCGGCACAAAGATGGCATTCCCGAGCCAAAGGCAGATGGGGGGGGGGGGACCTGGAGGAGGGGGAAGAACAAGGAGGGAGGAAGGAAAAAAACGAAAAAGGGGGGGAACCAAGGAGGGAGAGGACTAATAAAGGGGGAGAAGGGCAGACGCGAGAGGGAATGAGAGGAGGCAGTGGAGGGAAATGTAAAAGGACTCGGGGAAGAGAAGGGGGCAAAGAGAGGGGAGGTGGGGAAGAAAGAGGATGGAAGAGGGGGGAGAAGGAGCCCGGGAAAAGGACAGTGGAAAGGAGGGGGAGTGAGGATCAGAGTTGATAGGAGGGATAAATGGAGGGAGAAAGGGCATCATCCGGGAGGGGGGGTTGATGGAAGCCACCTTGGGAAAGGAGATGTAGGGTGTAGAGATGGAGGGTAGGTGGGACACAACAGTGAAGACGTGGCAGGGGGCGGGGATGGGAGAGGAGAGGAGCAACCAGGGGGTGAGTGGGTTCAAGGCGGCGGGAGGTGTAGAGGGTGCGGATATGCTTCTCGCTATACGGCGCGGCCCACTATATAGACGGACGAGGCGACCTCACATGCGCCGACGCTCAAGACGGACAAGGCATCTTGTGTCTCAGTGCGCGACCGACCAACCGATCGATCCAACCGGCCTTAAGAGTCGATCCGAACAACAGACATACTGGCACTCCAGACGACAGACAGACACTGACTGCCCCGCACTGACCCGGTGACCAACTGCCGAGCTCATAGCGGCCCTTAAATGCACGTGAACAGGCAACCTTTCCGCTTTCCCACCAGAGGGAGACACCAAAGCTGCGATTGCCACAGCGGCGCCACCGCCAGAAACGGAGGGCGACTGCTTCACACAACGCGCTGCGGCGCGCTCTCCAAAACAGCAATTTTTACCACGGCTCTGTAAAACCTACTTTACAACTACAATACCATTAGTATTAAGGACTAGGAAGGAACAGGGAGGATTATGTATATGCATCGAGGGTGATCTTGTAAGAGGGTGGGTTGAAAAGTTCTCGGAATCATTACGAGAGGTCAGCACTAGGGCAACGAGTTGTTCACGTTATATTCCTTGGACTGTTACCTGTAAACACGTGCCACGTCAGTGCAATTGGAAGAAAGCTGCGGCGGTAACGATGACGTAGCTCTGTTGCTCCCGCGTAGTGATTTGCGAGGATGGAAAAAATCGAGATTCAAACAGTGATTAAGTACTTCGTAAAGAAAGATATGAAAGCAAAGAACATTCATGCCGATTTCCAAAATACACTGGGGGACTCTGCTCCTTCATATTCAACTGTTGCCAAGTGAACAAATGAATTTAAATTGGGTCGGGAGAGCTTAGACGATGATCAGCGCAGTGGTACCAAGTTGTGTCATTACTGCAGAAATCATTGCAAAAGTGCACAAAATGGTCATGAAGGATCGCCGATTGAAAGTGCGTGAAACTGCTTACGCTCGTCAGATGTCATCTGAAAGGGCATATCACATTTTAACTGAAGAATTAGAGATGAAAAAATTATCTGCAAGACGCTGGATCAAAAACGCACGAGAATAGACATATCGGAACCATGTTTGGCCCGTTTTAGGAGAAACGGACAAGATTTTTTGCTTCGGTTTCTGACCACAGGTGAAACTTGGGTGCACTGCTATGCAGCAGAGGCAAAACAACAGTCAAAGTAGTGCTGATTCTCCGCCACCAAAGAAAGCAAAGACAATACCTTCGGCGGGAAAGATCATGGCATCAGTGTTATGGGATGCGAAGGGGATTCTATTTGTAGATTATCTCCCCAATTGGAAAACCAATTACTGCAGAATAATATTCTGCCCTCCTGTACAATCTGCAACAAAAGATATGCGAAAAAAGGCTAAGTTTAGCAAGGAATAAAGTCATCTCCCACCAAGACGATGAACGCCCGCACACATGTGCCGTCCCATGGCAAAATTACACGAACTAAGGCGTGAATTATTGCCACACGCGCCTTATTCACCTGAAATGGCTCCGTCAACCTTCCATCTCTTCCCAAAACTGGAAATTTTTCTTGGCGGACGAAGATTCACTTCAAACGAAGAATTGATCGCCGGAGTTCACAACTATTTTGCAGGTCTGGAGGAAACTCATTTTTGAGACGGGATCACGGCACTGTAACATCGTTAATCTACAAGTAGACTACACTGAAAAATTAAAAAAAAAGGTTTCGGTGGTGTAAGTACTTTTTTTCTATTCCATTGCGAGTACTTTTCAAACCACCCTCGTGTGTAAAAATATTAAACTATTTGGTGATGTAACTCATTATTATAGAAATTAAATAAAACTTCCCATGATCACATAGCATCTTATTACGTAAATTGAAGGTGGAGGGGGAAGAAAGGAAAGGAAAAGAACGAACTAATGATTCTGCAGCACCGGGACTTTGCGCGGAATCAGCGGCGATGAGTGAAAATGCGTTCCACACCGGGACACAAACCCGCTACCTCCTGCTTGCTAGGCAGTTGCATTAAGCACTGCGCCATCCGGACGCAGAGTTTATTGCAAATGTGCAGAATATCTCGTCAGGCTCCCTGGCCGGCTCACATTCTCACCTAGCGCCATGTATCAGCAGTCCCCGTCCATACCCTCCACGCTCGCTAATTTTAGATTCCTGCCGGAGGTCGAACGCTCATCTGCATCCGCACTCAATACCGTGCATTCATTGCCCATCGAGATATGAATGCGCGGTGTCTGTTCTTTCAGACATTCATTTAATTGATTCGCATGGCACTGTAACCGCCTATAAGTCATCTGGCTACAATAGTGACCACGTGGGGATCTTCAAAATGATTTTCATGATCACTGTGGTTCAATCTCATATTGTAATGCACACTGCATTATCGTGCACTATTTATCTAAGCGTGTACTCCTCAAGCAACTTTTATTTCACTCATTACTTAATCACTTTATCCGCAATAGCACACTGTTTATTCAAGTCAGGGAACGTTAGGATTCACTTGCGTTAGTAATTCAAACTTTACGTCATATCAGACGCCTTTCCAGGTAACTGGTTAAAACAACGTGAAGACGAATGTGATCGGCCTCAGCTAGCTCTGAATGTAGAAATATGAGCCAGGCTGCAACGGATAACTCACCCATTCAATGCTGGGCAACATGTGACGCCTCATAGAACACAAAACCAGTCTCTCACTACAGAAGTAGTGATGAACTATCAACAATCGGCTGTAGTATATCTCCCACTACTGGTATAGATTATCAGCATGTGACTGCAGCCATTATGACTCAGGTAAGCAAGTACATTAGCAGAGGCGGCGGCATGCTCGTGTATTGATCCGTCCATCGTGTTCCGTAAATCCTATCATAAACGGCAGCCTTCAGGGACTTGGGTGGTGGAACCAGTCCCGATATACATGTATAGAAGTACGACACCTTTTTCCTGTTTATATACGGGGTGTACATAGAGTCTGGGAATATTTTCAATTATTTATTGCACAAGAACTAAACACTGTACAGATGTCATACATATTGCATTTTGAAGAGAAACTCTGAATGTTCTTTTCACAAACATTCGATATGCGAACCATGAGTGACCCGGCGGACGTCAATACGGTAATCGAATTCTGCCCATAGCCGCTCCACATTCACTACACTCACACTGGGACGTCCGCTTCTCTTTGCTGGGTACAAGCAACCCATCGCAACGAATTTGTTGTGCCTGGCCTCCTTTGTTGGTGGCTTCTTACCATACTTGGTTCTAAGCATCCGTTGAACAGCTGTAGCACACTTGTTTTTGTCGAACTCCAACACACAAAAAGATCTCTCCGCACGAGAATTCGCCATGTTTGCGACTAGCGCTGACTATCGGCAAATTATCAAACTACGCTGTGGTGATATACATGAAAAAAAAAAAAAACTTTCAGGGTTTCTCTTCAAAATGACATATGTATGATATCTGAACAATGTTTGGTTCTTGTGCAATAAATAATTGAAAGAGTTCCCGGACTTTATGGACACCCTGTATATAAACTGGCAAAAGGTGTCGTACTTGGGCGACTGCAGGAAGACACAACATGACTAGACAAAATGTCTATTTAGTGTGATGAATGTAAGCTAATGCAGATGAGTTGGTAAAGCAATCCCGTAATGTTCGGGTTGCGATGGGTTGTTTGGGAGGAGAAGGGGGGCGGGGGGGGGGGGGGGGGAAGACCAAACATCGAGGTCATCGGTCTCATCGGATTAGGGAAGGAAGTCGGCCGTGCCCTTTCAAAGGAACCATCCTGGCATTTGCCAGGAGCGATTTAGCAAAATCACGGAAAACTTAAATCCGGATGGCCGGACGCGGGATTGAACCGCCGTCCTCCCTAATGCGAGTCCAGTGTGCTAACCACTGCGCCATCTCGCTCGGTGCCGTCATGTTCAAATACAGCGTTAGCGGTATTGTTTGACACAGTCACGCTGCAAAGCGATATGAAATGGAACGAGCACGTAAGGGCGGCAGTAGAGAAGGCGAATTGTCGGCTTCGATTTATTGGAACAATTTTGGGAAGGTCTGGTTCATCCGCGCGGGAGGCCGCATGTACAACGCTGCTACGACCCACTGTTGAGTACTGCTTGACTGTTTGGGATCCCCATCAGGTCGTATTAAAGAAAGACATCGAAGCTATACAAAGGCGGGCTGCTGGATTTGTTGCCGGTAGGTTCGATAAATATGCCATTATTACGGAGACGCTTCTTGAACTGAAATGTGAATCCGTGGACGGAAGACGACGTTCATTTCGCGGAACACAAAAATGGCTCTGAGCACTATGGGACTTAACTTCTGAGGTCATCAGTCCCCTAGAACTTAGAACTACTTAAACCTAACTTAAATACAGCACACACACCCATGTCCGAGGCAGGATTCAAACCTGCAACCGTAGCGGTCGCGCTGTTTCAGACTGTAGCGCCTAGAACCGCTTGGCCACCCCAGCCGGCCGCGGAACACAGCTGAGAAAATTTAGAGAACTAGCATTTGATGCTGGCTGCAGAACGATTCTACTGCCATCAATGTACATCTCGTGTAAGAACCACGAAGATGAGAGAAATTGGGAGGCATATAGACCGTCGTCTTCCCCTCACTCTTTTTCCGAGTGGAACAGGAAAGTAAAAGACTAGTAGTGCACAAGGGCATAGTTTCACCTCGCAGATGGCAAGGATAGAAGAAAGGGGACACGTCGATACTACGGGATCATGTGTTTGCCAGATTCATTCCGTGTACTCAGTGTGACAGTATCTATACCTCACTGACAGGTGCATGAACAATGTAAGTAGATGTCAGCATTTGATAGAGGACGTGTAATTGGGCTCAAAGAAGCCGGTTGGAATAATCGGAGAAACGCTCAACATTTGAATAGCAGCGATGCCACTGCTGATGACAGGAATGGGTGAATCATGTCCGAACACTGTATCAAGAGAGAAGCAGTCGACCTAGAGAGATGACAGAACGTGAGGACCGAGCATCGTCAGGGAAGCACTCAGAGCCCCAGATTCATCATTGTCATCGATCCGACGTGTAACTGGTGCTTCAATGACCACGAGGACCATTAATACACTCTATGATCAAAACTATTCGGACACCTGGCTGAAAATGACTTCGTGGCCGCCTCCATCGGTAATGCTGGAATTTAGTATGGCGTTGGCCCAGTTTTAGCCTCGATGACAGCTCCCACTCTCTCAGGCATCCGTTCATTCAGGTGCTGGAAGGTTTCTTGGGGAATAGCAGCCCATTCTTCACGGAGTGCTGCACTGAGGAGAGATATCGATGTCGGTCGGTGAGGCCTGGCACGAAGTCGGCGTTCCAAAACATCCTAAAGGTGTTCTATAGGATTCAGATCAGAACTGTGCAGGCCAGTCCATTACAGGGATGTTATTCTTGTGTAACCCCTCCGCCACAGGCCGTGCATTATGAACAAATGCTCGATCGTGTTGGAAGATGCAATCGCCGTCTCCGAATAGCTCTTCAACAGTGGGAACCAAGAAAGTGCTTAAAACATCAATGTAGGCCTGTGGTGTGATAGTGCCATGCGAAACAGCAAGGCGTGCAAGTCCCCTCCATGAAAAACACGACCACACCACAACACCACCGCCTGTTGGCACCACACACTCTGGCAAATCATGTTCACCGGGCATTCGCCATATCCACACCCTGCCATCGGATAGCCACATTATGTACCGTGATTCGTCACTCCACACAACGTTGTTCCACTGTTCAATCGTCCAATGTTTACGCTCCTTCCAACAAGCGAGGCATCTTTTGGTGTTTACCGGTGTGATGTGTGGCATATGACCAGCCGCTCGACCATGAAATCCATTTTTCTCATCTCCCGCCTAACTGTCATAGTACTTGCAGTGGATCCTGATGCAGTTTGGAATTCCTGTGTGATGGTCTGAATAGATGTCTGCCTAGTACACGTTACGACCCTCTTCAACAGTCGGCGGTCTCTGTCAGTCAACAGACGAGGTCGGCCTGTACGTTTTTGTGCTGTACGTGTGCCTTCACGTTTCCACTTCACTGTCACATCGGAAACAGTGGACCTAGGGATGTTTAGGAGTGTGGAAATCTCGCGTACAGACGTATAACACAAGTGACACGCAATCACCTGACCACGTTCGAAGTCCGTGAGTTCTGCAGAGCACCCCATTGTGCTCTTTCACGATGTCTAATGACTACTGAGGTCGCTGGTATGGAGTACCTGGCAGTAGGTGGCAGAACAACGCACCTAATATGAAAAACTCTTTTTGGGGGTGTCCGGATACTTTTGATCACATAGTGTAGCTGGATCACAGAAAGGGGGCCGAGCTCACGGAACTCCTTGTGCCCACTACAATTGACCCACGCGCACCACCAACCCTCTTTACAGTGCAATCAGGCACATTCGGCCTGGAATCTCACTGACTGGGGTAGAGACCTTTTCATCGATGAGTTCCGCTTCGAACCGAGCCCTGATAATCAGCGAAGACGTGTCTGAGACGTCCCCGACAGCGGTGGGATACCAAACTGAATGTCGCCCGCCATACAGCCCGACAGCTTGGAGTGATGGTTTGCCATGTCATTCCATTTGACAGCAGGACCTCTGGTTGTCAGCTGTGGCACCCATACAGCGCAGCGGAACTTCGACGATATTCTACGTCCTGTTTGATTACCCTTCATGGCAAGACACACTGGGCTTACATTTCAGTAAGTTAAAGCCTCCTCTCACACAACAACAGTTTCTATTGCTTGTCTTCGTGCTTGTCAAACCCTACCTTGGCCATCATGGTCGTCGGATCTCTTCCCGACTGAGAACGTTTGGAGCATTACAGGCAGGACCCAACCACGAGCTCAGGATTTTGACGGCCTACCGCGCCAACTGAACTGAACGGCATCCAACAACTCTGCCAATCAATGCCAAGCCGAATAACTGCTTGCAAAAGGGCCAGAGATTGACTAACGCTTTTCGATTTGGTCAAGTAGTGAAGCTCTTTCTCTTGAATGAATCATCCGATTTGGTTGTCTGTACATGTACACCACATCCATCGATTTCCGTTCCATTCGGATAATTCCTTCGTGGTATGTCTTTTTTTTGTGTCAGAGCGTGTATAAGTGTGACTTTTTATGGTCAATATAATTCGACAGTAGCATCAGCAATGGTTTAATTCTTACGTTGTATAAGGGACGGCCAAATGAAAACGAGACAGATGAGAAAAAGCACTTAATCTATTTATTATTTCAAGAGCAACCGCGCACAACTGTTAATACGCATATCCCATAGTGGGACAAGACGATCAAAATGTTGGCGATTGCCTGCGGAACCATGATTGTACCCAGACCTGTGTCTCTTCGTCCGAAGCAAATGTTTCCTTGAAGGCATCAAAAATATGGGAACTGCTTGGCCGAGAGATCTGGACTGAATGGAGGATGTGTAAAGGCTTTCCAGTGGAACGTCTGCAGCGTAGTCGAAAAAAAAAAATGGTTCAAATGGCTGTGAGCACTATGGGACTTAACAGCTGAGGTCATCAGTCCCCTAGAACTTAGAACTACTTAAACATAACCAACCTAAGGACATCACACACATCCATGCCCGAGGCAGGATTCGAACCTGCGACTGTAGCGGTAGCGCGGTTCCAGACTGAAGCGCCTAGAACCGCTCGGTCACTCCGACCGACGTAGTCGAAACAACCTTGACAATATGTGGGCTCGGCCCCAGTCCTTTTTTTAAAGAAATAGTTTACTTACTTTTTTAACCTGTCTCTTTTTAATTTGACTGCCCCTTATATCTTCAACCGCTGGTACAGTGTCGATGTTCTAAGAGCGTAAGAGGTGCTGGCGTTACAGCACTCTATGCGGTAGCAGCTGAGGTGGACATTTATGGTTTTGTTTCATAATGTACTGTCAATAGAAGTTCGTCAATAACTAAGCTTTCCAACAAAGAATTACTGACCATTGCGGTCACAATGCAGTTGCAGCAGTCATAAACGGTCAGTTTACAGGCCGTTGAGGAAGGAAAATATTAGCGCCAGACTGCAGTAAGAATACAAAATGCCAAGAAACAGTACATTCCAAGAAGAAATTATCGTGAAATACGTGACAGGTATCGCAAACAGCAAACAGTACCAAATAAGAACGAGACAACAGTGAAATGAGTCATAAATCGAGTCTGATGCATGGAATGTCAAGATTACGTACCGTATAAATTCTTTGTGAAACAGCAGCGTTGACTTGCGTACGATAGAAACCAAATACGGAGGAGCTGTTCTTTTGTTCACCAACCACACAGCCTAAGCTGTTGTTAAGAACAAGCTCCTAACGCATTAAAGATATCCCTGAAATTCTGCGACAACTTTGTTCGGATATTTATGGAAAAGTACGGCGTTCTAGGAAAATAATTAGCGTTCCTGGGAAGCGAGAATAGCAGACACTCTGCGTGTTCTTCACGCGAGCACATAACGTATTTCACAATAAGCCGTCTTTATTTAAAAAATATTGTGGTACACCTGTATTAGACGGGAGCTGTTTCATACCTGTAGTATGGTTTTTTATAAAACAGACGGTAACGAGGGACAGATTAAAATAGTAAAATCACTGTCTAAGGACAGACTGCGTCGTCACTTGTATAAAAAATTATAATATCTTGTATCCTCATGAATCGTATTCAGGCAAAAACTAGCGTTACAGTCGTGCCTTTATTTTAGCCTTAGGCAAGGAATGTCCGGCAGACTCCGACAAAAAGACGTCTGCGTCGTTCCATGAGATCATCATATTAAAGGTTAATCTTTGAGATCTTATTAAAAGTTGCGCTTAAGGGACACTGGTATGACGTACTGCTTTGGGCATTGAAGTAATTCAACAGTTGCACTTGAAAATTTGTGACCGGTTCAGGACTCGAACCCGGATTCTCCGCTTCTCGTGAACGGCTACCTTGACCGCCTCGGCTATCCGGACACGCTTTCAGGGCGATTCAAATTACATTATTGTACAGATACGCCTTGTCGGGCAAACGTAGATGCATACCATCGTTCGTCCCTTTGCGAGAATACAGTGAGGCTGCAACCAATGGGGAAATAAACGGCGTCACATCATCAGCAATGAGCAACACTTGCGAATTTGAGCTGGTCAGAAGCATGTCCCGATGGCTGCGGGGGTGCTGGTACGGTAGCTCAGCGTGTTCGGTCAGAGAACTGGCTGGTCTCTGCAATAAAACAAACTGAGTGAAGGGATCAACAACGAACTCCAACGGATGTCATGCGACGTCCGCTACGACCAAACGCAAGTCCCGATCGTCTTAAATTTTCAAGTGCAGCTGTTGAATTACTTCAACCTCCAAACAGCTACGTCATACTGATTTCTCTTTAGTTCTGAATGTAAAGTTGTGTAAGTCGATCGTTGGTGTCTTCTTTCGGACAACAAAGTTACTCTGTTGTTCGTAACAAGTGGGTAGCAAGTTTCGCTTTTGATGTTCTGAGACGCACTTTCATTACAACGCCAGAAGTGTTTGATAGTGGATAAAGCCCAAAAAACATTCTTTGTGTAAATCTGAACAACAATTTTAATAAACATTTTTGGGACAGTGATCAAAAATTTTTAAAAATTTTTCTTTCAAAAATTCAATCTTGATCACACCACGTATGCTTCAAGAACATAGGTGACCGGTTTCGGTCATATCACATGACCATCATCAGACCTGTAATTTAATTTAGAAAGTAATAGAAACCTTACTTGATTGACAATAAAATGTGACAAAATGCTTATAAGGATAAAATACAACAAGACTTGTTATACCCATGGCAACCTTCGAAGATGGTAGGTGGCAGCTGCTGTGATCTCAACTGGTGCCAGCAAGTGACGGGCATACGCTTAAATACGAAGATGCTCCGCCTACCTCTTCTCCCTCTACCTCACGTCAACCAATCAGTGTAAAACAGGTTCACATGATCGTCAAAACGTAAAAAAAAACAAAGTACAATAATAACATAAAAATAGTTATGTATAAAATATCTCTTTATAACCATGGAACTACTTAAATATTGTATAAAATATCAATTAAAAGCTTTAAAAATAGCTGTACAGACGATGTATACTCAGTGTGCCCTCTGTGGGCTAAGGTGGTATTACCACAATGGTTTCAAAGTCAACGATGTTGTGAAGGTATTTGGCATTGTGGCATCATATCGATATGTGAGTTGTGACTTGACTGCAAGTATACACCTTTGCTAGATTCAGTCTGTCTGTCTTATATTAACATTATTTGGCACTGGAGATACATGTAATAATGGAATGATCAGCTGCAGAGTGGTATGATATTACATACATTTTTTTTAAATCTCATAAAACTAATTTATTAAAAATGGAGTTATATTTCGTAATATTTCTAGTTGGAAGTTTAAGATTGTGATATAAATATTTATGTACTGTTCTAAGGTACATTTCTGCCATGGATAGAACTGGGTCCTATTATTTTCTGAACAAAAGAGTACATACGTGTTCATAGAAATTCGTCAAAGAGATCATAAATTTTTTTTCACGAAAATCCAACTGTTCATTGAGAAGCACTGACGGTTCATCTCTATAATGGGCATATATCTCGATCTCCTCCAAAATATTTAATAATAAGCCTTTATGAGCGTAATGAAGGATTTGCAAATTATGTTGTACCGTCCCTTCAGCATGCTTATTAAAAGTTATGTGATGGTCGAAGACTGATTTTGTTCGTGCCGTACCTGATGTATGTGATTTGTATCGTGTAGTAAAGCTCCGGCCTGTTTGGCCAATGTATATTTTTCTACAATCACCACATTGGATCTTGTAAACCCCTGATCCAAGAAATCTATCGTTATCGTTACCTACAGTATGTCTTAATTTATTTTGCAAAGTATTGTTAGTTTTAAATGCTATTGTTATTTCAAAGTTCTTAAATAAATTACTGATCCTATCTGATATATTCTCCATGTACGTCATTTTTGTGTATGTATGAGCTCCTATTAGTTGTGTACTTTGTGATTGTTGCATTTTATTAAACATAATGTCAACTTGACGTGTATCAAAAGAATTGGTCTTCGCAATCTGTATTAGAGTAGTTGTTTCTTTTTTAATCTCATTTTCTTCAAAGTGTAATTATAGCATCCTGTGGATCATTGACTTAAAAAATGCTTTTTTATATTTGTCAGAATGGCATGACCTAGCATTAATAATAACATCAGTAGTTGTAGGTTTTCTGTATATGGCAAAGCTATATTTGCCTTTGTTATTGGATATAACAAGATCCAGGTAGTTATACGTTTTTGATTTTCATGTTCAACTGTAAATTGTAGTTTTGGATGTACAGAGTTCAATTTTGTAGTAAACCTATCGATTTCATCTTTTGGACCGTTATAAAGTATGAAAGTATCATATACGTACCGCTTATAATACAAAATTTTGTTTGCAATGTCTGGATTATTTTTTAAAAAATTTATTTCAATGTAGTTTACAAAAATATCTGCGACTGTGCCAGTTAAAGAATTACCCATCGCTTAGCGATGTCTGGATTATTTTTAAAAAAATTTATTTCAATCTAGTTTGAAAAAATATCTACGACTGTGCCAGCTAAAGAAACACGATGTCAGAACTGTGGTCGGAGAAAGATCCTGACAGAGAGGGAACGTAGGCGTGTTTCCTGGCTTGTGAATCAAAATCGCTTCGAAACCCGACGGGAACCGCTGCAGGCGGTGGATGAACGTCCGTACCCACCTGCTAGCGAGAGAGCATCCATACGGGAAACGCATGCAGTAAACATTTAGAGTCGGCACCTCGCAAGAGGCCATTGCTCACGCAGGCACATAAAGCTGCGCATGTTGAGTGGGTTAATAGCTGATTAGCGGAAAGTAATGTGGTCTGACGTATCATGTTTTTGCTTTTATTCAAATGACGCAAATCGTCGAGTGCACCGAAGGTCGGATGAAGCATTTCATCCTGAATGTGTCCGAGGGTAGGTGCAAGCCGGAGGTGGGTATGTGACGCTATGAGGGTGTTGGGCCCGCTAACTGAGGTGAAGATATTTATTTATTTAAATATTCTGAGCGATCAGGTGTTGCCTTTCAGTCAACTTCTGGATGAGGACTATGCTACCGATACCAATATTTTTCAAGGCGACCGCACCAAAGTGCTGGAAGAGTATGTGACTTCGTTTCCTGAACACTCCTCCACCCTTTTACATCCCGATTGGCATGCAAAATCGCCTGACTTGAACCCCGCAGAAAATCTGTGTGACATATTGGAACAGCGGGTACAAGGCAGACATCAGCATCCTTGCAATACGGTGGGACTGCGCGAAGAAATTCTCAGCGGGCGGCTTAACCTGGATGCGACGTATCTGCACAACATTGTGGACTCACTTCCTAACCGAATACAGGGGGTCATCGAGTCCAGAGCCGGAACTACACGGTATTAAATTATGTTTGTAATGAGTATGTGGGCTCGGAGAAGTAAATTCAGCTATACTCTTAAAGTTCGTACTAAACGGGTTTTGAACTTTTCCAGTCAGCTATAGTTGTACCTGAAATCTATGAAGTTACATTAATACTTACAAGGGAACCTCCCCATCGCACCCCCCTCAGATTTAGTTATAAGTTGGCACAGTAGATAGGCCTTGAAAAACTGAACACAGACCAATCGAGGAAACAGGAAGAAGTTGTGTGGAACTATGATAAAATTAAGAAAATATAGAAACTGAGTAGTCCACGCGCAGACAGGCAACATCAATGGTAGTCTGAACGCAGGAGCACCGTGGTCTCGTGGTTTGCGTGAGCAAGTGCGGAACTGGAGGTCATTGGTTCAAGTGTTCCCTCGAGTGAAAGTTTTAATTTTTTATTTTCAGACGATTATTATCTGAAAAACTCTTATGTTTTCATCGCTTTTTTGGGAGTGATTATCACATCGACAAGAAAACCTAAATCGGGCAAGGTAGAAGAATTTTTTTACCCATTCGCCCAGTGTACAAGTTAGGTGGGTCGACAACATATTCCTGTCATGTGACGCACATGCCGTCACCAGTGTCGTATAGAATATATCAGACGTGTTTTCCTGTGAAGGAATCGGTTGACCTATGACCTTGCGATCAAATGTTTTCGGTTTCCATCGGAAAGGCACGTCCTTTCGTCTACTAATCGCACGGTTTTGCGGTGCGGTTGCAAAATAGAGACACTAAACTTATTACAGTGAACAGAGACGTCAATGAACGAACGGAAATATCATAACTTTGCGAAAATAAGAAAAGTAAACTTTTCACACGAGGGAAGACTTGAACCAAGTACCTCTCATTCCGCAGCTGCTCACGCTAGCCACGGGACCACCGCGCTCCTGAACCCTCGCTCTCCTTGATGTTGCGTATCTTGCGCATGGACTACTCAGTTTGTATATTTTGCTTATTTTTTTCATAGTTCCACACAACTTCTTCCTGTTTTCTCGATTGATCTGTGTTCAGTTTTTCAAGGCCTATCCACTGCGCCAACTTACAACTAAATCTGAGGGGGGTGCGATGGGGAGGTTCCCTTGTTAGTAAGAAGTAGTAGATAAAAGCAGGAGCTGGGTAGTGTAAGAGCAGGAATACTGGTTCTTTTTCTCACAGTAGCTGTTTCGCTCCTTATACACAGGGTGACAGAAAAACGGGAACATTTCCACTATCCAATAAAACTAGAAGTGATGATGGAAAGAAATTCCATTCATAGTAATTGAAACCTTACAACTTTGCCATTTACGAAATATTGATGGCGTATATCATTTTTTAAAAATAACGTCCTTTAGATGGCGTCCTCCTGTACGAATACATTCGTAAAATCTGTTGTTGAGATTCCTCATTGACTGCTGCAACATCTCAGCTGGGGTACTGTGAATTGCATCCAGAATTCTCTGTTTTAACTCATCCGGCGTTCTTTGTCGAGTCGTGTAGGCTTTGCTCTTGATGTAGCCCCACAAGAAAAAGAAATGACAAACGGATAAATCTGGAGATCTAGGGGGCCAGGGAATGTTGCCGAATCGTGAGATTACACGGTTGCCAAACAATTCTCGCACATATGCCACTGATTGGCGTGCAGTGTGTGATGTCGCTGTTGAAACCAGGCTTATTGAACGTTTGGAAAGTTGTTCAGTGCAGGTTTAACGAAAGTTCGTAACATCACCTCGTAACGATCAGCATTGACAGTTATTGTGTTTCCCTCTTCATTTGCGAGAAAATACGGTCCGATAATACTATGTAATGAAACACCACACCGTACTGTCACTTTACTAGCGTGTAAAGGGCGCTCATGAACGTCATTAGGATTTGTGTTTGCCCAGTAACGGTTGTTCTGTTTATTCACATAACTTGTGAGATGAAAATGTGCCTCATCTGACATCCACAACTTGTTTATAAATTCATCATCATTGTTTATTTTTGTTATCGTTTGTTGATAGAATCCTAATCGTAACCAGTAATCGTTGTCCTTCACGTGTTGCACCATCTGTAGTTTGTGCGGATGAAATTTTAAATCAAGATGAAGAATTCTGTGAACACTCTCCCGGGACATTCCAACCGCTGCTGCTTGCTCACCAATTGAATGCCGTGGCCTCCGTAAGACACCAATGTTCGCTGGAGAACGCACACTTCTTGGTCGTCCTGCTGGTTTCTTCTTGAGGGCAGACCCTCTTCAAAGTTATTGTTCCAACATTTTATTGTGTGTTTCGATGGAACGGCACCCTAAATTATAAAAACGTCGAAACTACCACTGTGCCGCTACCAAACTATCATTGTTTTAATACATTTTTATGGCTAATTCACGCCGTTGTCCGTTCCACTGATCCATAATTACTGAAATGGCGGACTGTTTACTCGCTGTCACGAATCCGCAGTGCTGCCACCTGCCCATGGCTGCCACTACTCGTTTCAAACATTCCCGTCATTCTGTGTCACCCTGTATATACCCATACTGGATGAGTCCTATAAACGTTTAAAAAGCCGCCTGTGGCGTAGATGAGACTGAGATAAGTAATTTAATATGAGACACGTTACGCCGCAAATGTCGGGAAATACCCCACAAGTGGATGACAAATATTGAGTATGTGATGTCACATCCAAAACTCGGAATGAAGGGATGACTGAGCGATGCAATACTTGCATTCAAATAGAAGGTGCAAATTTCGAACACCTTTTGTAAATGTGCTCTGTTGTAAACGTACAAGTTACAAAATTACTGTCCTTTGTAACCAAGTAAAAGCTGTTCTTATTTTCTAGTTCTTTCCTGGACCCCCTTTCTTTTACAGACATTATGTGGTAAAGTAAACGTAAGTCATTTATGGCAGTGACGCAATTCAGAAGCTGTTACTCGTTTACTTGTGACGCAATGCTGAAGGTTTTTGTTCTACTGGACTTTGCAAAAAACAAGCGGAGGCCGGCAAATAAATTACTCAATGTAAACAAATAATTGTTTCACGCAATAAAAAAAAATCCTGCCTGCTAGAACGCATGACTTGATCCCTGGACCCAACGGGCTACACCGACGTGAATATTTGACTTCGTTTGAGATGATCAGGTGCAACAAACCGAATCGCACGTGCGGCGGGGTACGTCACCCGGTGACGTCACATGTTCAACATTTTTTCATCCACTTTTGTGGTATTTCCCAACATTTGAGGCCGTCAATGTCTTATAATAAAGTGCTTGTTTCAGCGTCGTCTACATTGCCTCGAAGGATTTTAAACGTTAATAAGTATCACCCTGCAGATAAAATAACGTAGAAGTAATCTCTGTAATTATGAGTAGATTAGTAGTACCTGTAATCTGTTATTTAGTTACAGTAATAGTCTGTGGTGGCTGCTTCTGCCTGTAGTTTGACTCGTTCGACATCCATGAGCGCTCACGTGTATGATGCCATTTACAGATAGAAAGCTGTAAATGAGTGAATGAGAAAAATAAAATCTGGATTTCATTATCATGTCTATATCGATATTGTTAGCACGACCGCGTTACTGTCTCCGAGATTTGAACCCCAGTCAGCTCGATCCAATTCCAGTGCATTATCAACTACTTTATCTAACTTGTCGAAAAATAATTAGTACTACGCAAAAGGAAAATATTGAGTTTCAATATACAGGACAGCTATAAATGATTTTTTTATTTTCAAAATTCTATATTTTCCGAAGTATTGCGTGTACTGATATGACTGATGCATGGGTAGAACCGTAAACTCACCACGTTTGCATTGTGACAACCAGGTGGCACTACTAGTGCAGTGCCTCGGCAAAATGGCGACAAAGCAAGCAACGAGATTTAGTGTATTGGAATACACGAGGTGTTTATCTGTTACAACAGGGTATCGTGCAGCCAGAGGGAATCATGGAAAAGAAACGCGACGTAAACAGCGTATTTTACGTTGGTATCGACATAGAGAGACACTGGTTGTTTCTGTAAACGGAAAAGTGTCGATCGACCACATGTGCCAGATGCAAGCGTGGAGAGGATGAGAGAATGTTTCGTAAGCACTCCAAAAAATTCAATGGTCTTTGCAAGCCACGAACTTGGAATACCGCAGCAAACTGTGTGGAAGATTTTGCAACGTCTGTTACATTTCAAACCGTACCGACTGCAGATTGCAACAGTTTAAGCCGGACTATTATGACCCTCCACACGGATATTCAGCGAGGAAGCAACCTTCCATTTATATGGAAAGGTTGATCACCACAATGAGGGAGTTTGGGACACTGAAAATCCTGCTGGAATTGTGGCGGATGAGCGAGATGCGCCGATGGTAAATGTTTTCTATGCAACCTCACAGGTGAAGCAGTATGGGCCGTTTTCCTTCTGTGAGAAGACTGTGATAGCTGCCTCTTACCTTGGAATGATTCAGCTGTGGTTGTTTCCAAAATCAGCTGTTGATTCAGAGAGCTTCATCTTTCAAGAAGACGGGGCTATTCTCTCACTGGAGCATCAACGCTCGTCGCTACTTAAACGACGAACTTCCGCATCACTGGATTGCGCGTAGCGGTGAAGAAGATGTGGCTCTCTTTCCTTGGTCTCCCAGGTCGCATGACCCAACGCCTTGTGACTTTTCACTTTACAGCAAATTAAGAACAGTGTTTACGTATCTCCACTGCTAAGAACACTGGACCAGCTCAGAGAACGCATCAATGCTGCTGTGTTGACTATTGACAGGGCATAGCTACATAAAGTACGGAACGAACATGATTTCCGTTCGGACGTATGCCATGTGACCAGATACGAGGAGCGTTTGAAAAGTCCATGCAAGTCCGAGAGATGGCACCACCAGTGCGTATCGAGGTCATGTTTAGTTCTATACTCCTGAGACCAAAGAACAATCTAAACAATGGGTTACCAAGGGAGAATCTGCACCAAAAAAGGCGAAGACCATTCCTTCGGCCGGAAAGGTTACGGCGACTATCTTTTGCGACTCGCAAGGGATAATCCTCATCGACTATCTGGAAAGGGATAAAACTATTACAGGTGCATATTACTCATCGTTATTGGACCGTTTGAAAACCGAGCTGCAAGAAAAACGCCGGCGATTGGTCAGCAAAAAAGTCCTTTTCCACCACGACAATGCACCAACACACACCTCAGCAGTTGTGGTCGCAAAATTAATGGAAATAGGACTCCAACTCGTTTCACATCCCCCCTATTCTCCAGACTTGGCTCCCTCGGACTACTATTTGTTCCCCAATTTGAAGAAATGGCTGGCAGGACAAAGATTTTATTCAAACGAGGAAGTGATTGCAGCAACTAATAGCTGTTTTGCAGACTTGTACGATTCCTATTGTTCGGAAGGGATCAACAAATTAGAAGAGCGTTGGACGAAGTGTATAAGTCTAAAAGGAGACTATGTCGAAAAATAAAAAAAGGTTTACCCCAAACACGTAAGTAGTTTTTATTTTTGCACAGACTTTTCAAACGCTCCTCGTATAGCCTCAGAGAATATTTGTATAGTGCAAAACGCGAACTTGGTGAGTCTATGTTCTATTCATGCATCATTTATATTTGTATATGAAAAATAGTTGTACTATGGAAAATATATGGGGTGGTCAGAAAATGAGTGGAAAGCTTGTAAGAGTATTGCAGGGTAGGTTGTACCGAGAAATAATTGTTAAAAAAATTCGATAGGTTGCACCGTTTCGGAGTTAATTAACTTTGAAGTTAGCCAACCAGACCTTTGTGAGCGCAAATTCAAGTGGCCAGCCATAGGCAGTGTCACCAAAAGTGTTCTTCGTTTGGTTTCCTAAATCCGACAACAAAGCATAAAAAAACTGGGCCCGGGACGGTAGTAAGTATCGAACCCAAGCCAAAGGCTGAGCAGTCTCGTGCTCTATCTTCTGAGCTATCAGAAAAACTGACATTAATTATATCTGGCAGATCGTTTGATTTATGCGCGCAAGGACCTAGTTGGCTATCTTCAATGCTAATGAACTCGGAAACGGCGCAACGTATCGAATTATTTTTTCGTAACTATCATTTCTCAGCACAACCTAACCTTCAACACCCTTACAAGTTTTCAGACTGTTTCTGACTGTCCTGTAGAACTTTGATAGCGAAAGGATCATTTATAGTTCAAATGGTTCAAATGGCTCTGAGCACTATGGGACTTGATTGCTGAGGTCATCAGTCCCCCGGAACTTAGAACTACTTAAACCTAACCAACCTAACGACACCACACGCATCCATGCCCGATACAGGATTCGAACCTGCGACCGTAGCGGTCGCGCGGTTCCAGACTGTAGCGCCTAGAACAGCTCGGCCACTCCGGCCGGCCTATTTATAGTAGTTCTGTACTTCAGATTGGACGGAATGGCAGCTCCATAACTTCACTTGACCAACCAAGTAACTAGCTGACTTGTTTGTCCTCTCTCAGCAGGGAGAGCCATAAAAATTGTTTTTGCCTTGCTTCCGACACCTTGGACTCGAGCCAGCTACTTAGGAGTAAAACAGAAGCGATTCCCCAGACGTCTTAGTACTACACGTCGTGATTTATAGTTACCCATTGATCTGCATGCAGGTGAGTAAAAACATTAAATAACACACAGCTTTCCAAGAAAATAAAAAAAGAAAATTCGCTTCGCAAGGCCTGAAGGAACAGATTTAGTAGTCATATTACTGTAGAAACTATTCTTAGATTACACAACCGAGTGATCAAGCGCTTCGACTTGCCACTCGTGGAGGGACATTAGCGAGAGTTTTTGCAGTTTATCGGTTGCCTGCACAGCCATTAAGCAAGCAGTTGAGCAAGTCATCGCTGCCACAGTCGCTCTGCAGCGAGCGCGACAAATAGCTCTCTGATCCCGGCACTGCTTGGATACTGCCCTCCACTTCACTGAATTGCAGACCCATTCGGCAATTTCTTTACAGGATGGCTTGAAAATTATGATAATTTTTTGACTGTCATTGTTTTTGTCACGTTTCGCATTAATCATTCTATTAATCGAAGCGTACTCTGGTTGTTTGTAGCTTGAAAATATAAAAAAGTCCTGGTTATAGGCAGAGTACAGCCCTTCTTCACTGCGGGGCACTGCGAGGGCGAGGGTTGGCGGGCTCAACCACGGCGCCGGCTCCGTCTTACCGCCGTTGAATGATCCCTGGTCCTCATTTGAGGACCATTGTTTCAGATCGTATTAAGCGCACAGAACATAACTTTACATGAAGCGAAGAAAATGTTTCGCGGTAATGACCTATGAATTCCAGCCTTTTTCGTCGACGAAGAGCTGTCAGCATGTACGCGTGGACGAGGCGCCTGCTGCGGAGGCCAATACTCACAAGGGAACCTCCCCATCGCACCCTCCTCAGATTTAGTTATAAGTTGGCACAGTGCATAGGCCTTGAAAAACTGAATAGATCAATCGAGAAAACAGGAAGAAAGTGTGTGGAACTATGAAAAAAATTAGTAAAATATACACACTGAGTAGTCCATGCGAAGATATGCAATATCAAGGACAATAGGAGTCAAGGAGCGCCGTGGTCCCGTTCTTAGCTAGAGCAGCTGCGGAAACAGAGGTCCTTCGTTCAAGTCTTCCCTCGAGTGAAAAGTTTAGTTTTTTATTTTCAGTTCATGTGACAAACTCTTATGTTTTCATCACTTTTTTGGAAGTGATTATCACATCCACAAGAAAACCTAAATCGGGCAAGGTAGAAGAATCTTTTTACCCATTCGTCAAGTGTACAAGTTAGGTGGGTCGACAATATATTCCTGTCATGTGACGTTTATGCCGTCACCAGTGTCGCATAGAATATATCAGACGTGTTTTCCTGTGCAGGAATCGGTTGACCTATGACCTTGCGATCAAATGTTTTCGGTTCCCATTGGAGAGGCACGTCCTTTCGTCTACTAATCGCGCAGTTTTGCGGTGCGGTCGCAAAACACAGACACTAAACTTATTACAGTTAACAGAGACGTCAATGAACGAACGGACAGATCAGAACTTTGCGAAAATAAAGAAAGTAAACTTTTCAACCGAGGGAAGACTTGAACCCAGGACCTCTCGTTCCGCAACTGCTGACGCTAACCACGGGACCACGGTGCTGCTGAGCTTACATTACCCTAGATGTTGCCTATCTTGCAAATAGACTACTCAGTTTGTATATTTTGCTTATTTTTTTCATAGTTCCACACAACTTCTTCCTGTTTTCTCGATTGATCTGTGTTCAGTTTTTCAAGGCCCATCCACTGTGCCAACTTATAACTAAATCTGAGGGGGTGTGCGATGGGGAGATTCCCTTGTCAGCAACGTTCGCTGAAAGCTCACAGAGGAAACTGTGTTGGTAGCTCCTTAGTTCCTCTGGGCGGTCAGTTACTCAACAAGTGAATGCCCATTCGCCTGCACACATCTCCGCAACCGTCGTTCACCCCTGTCATCTATGGCCCGAGATGTGCCACAGATGCTTCGGCGCCGGTTTTGGATAGTCCTATTTTGCCTTGCACGTTATACACTCCTGGAAATGGAAAAAAGAACACATTGACACCGGTGTGTCAGACCCACCATACTTGCTCCGGACACTGCGAGAGGGCCGCACAAGCAATGATCACACGCACGGCACAGCGGACACACCAGGAACCGCGGTGTTGGCCGTCGAATGGTGCTAGCTGCGCAGCATTTGTGCACCGCCGCCGTCAGTGTCAGCCAGTTTGCCGTGGCATACGGAGCTCCATCGCAGTCTTTAACACTGGTAGCATGCCGCGACAGCGTGGACGTGAACCGAATGTGCAGTTGACGGACTTTGAGCGAGGGCGTATAGTGGGCATGCGGGAGGCCGGGTGGACGTACCGCCGAATTGCTCAACACGTGGGGCGTGAGGTCTCCACAGTACATAGATGTTGTCGCCAGTGGTCGGCGGAAGGTGCACGTGCCCGTCGACCTGGGACCGGACCGCAGCGACGCACGGGTGCACGCCAAGACCGTAGGATCCTACGCAGTGCCGTAGGGGACCGCACCGCCACTTCCCAGCAAATTAGGGACACTGTTGCTCCTGGGGTATCGGCGAGGACCATTCGCAACCGTCTCCATGAAGCTGGGCTACGGTCCCGCACACCGTTAGGCCGTCTTCCGCTCACGCCCCAACATCGTGCAGCCCGCCTCCAGTGGTGTCGCGACAGGCGTGAATGGACTGACGAATGGAGACGTGTCGTCTTCAGCGATGAGAGTCGCTTCTGCATTGGTGCCAATGATAGTCGTATGCGTGTTTGGCGCCGTGCAGGTGAGCGCCACAATCAGGACTGCATACGACCGAGGCACACAGGGCCAACACCCGGCATCATGGTGTGGGGAGCGATCTCCTACACTGGCCGTACACCACTGGTGATCGTCGAGGGGACACTGAATAGTGCACGGTACATCCAAACCGTCATCGAACCCATCGTTCTACCATTTCTAGACCGGCAAGGGAACTTGCTGTTCCAACAGGACAATGCACGTCCGCATGTATCCCGTGCCACCCAACGTGCTCTAGAAGGTGTAAGTCAACTACCCTGGCCAGCAAGATCTCCGGATCTGTCCCCCATTGAGCATGTTTGGGACTGGATGAAGCGTCGTCTCACGCGGTCTGCACGTCCAGCACGAACGCTGGTCCAACTGAGGCGCCAGGTGGAAATGGCATGGCAAGCCGTTCCACAGGACTACATCCAGCATCTCTACGATCGTCTCCATGGGAGAATAGCAGCCTGCATTGCTGCGAAAGGTGGATGTACACTGTACTAGTGCCGACATTGTGCATGCTCTGTTGCCTGTGTCTATGTGCCTGTGGTTCTGTCAGTGTGATCATGTGATGTATCTGACCCCAGGAATGTGTCAATAAAGTTTCCCCTTCCTGGGACAATGAATTCACGGTGTTCTTATTTCAATTTCCAGGAGTGTAGTTCAAATGGCTCTGAGCACTATGGGTCTTGATTGCTGAGGTCATCAGTGCCCTAGAACTTAGAACTACTTAAACCTAACCAACCTAACGACACCACACACATCCATGCCCGATACAGGATTCGAACCTGCGACCATAGCGGTCGCGCGGTTCCAGACTGTAGCGCCTAGAACAGCTCGGCCACTCCGGCCGGCCTATTTATAGTAGTTCTCTACTTCAGATTGGACGGAATGGCAGCTCCATAACTTCCCTTGACCAACCAAGTATCTAGCTGACTTGTTTGTCCTCTCTCAGCAGGGAGAGCCATAAAAATTGTTTTTGCCTTGCTTCCGACACCTTGGACTCGAGCCAGTTACTTAGGAGTAAAACAGAAGCGATTCCCCAGACGTCTTAGTACCACACGTCGTGATTTATAGTTACCCATTGATCTGCATGCAGGTGAGTAAAAACATTAAATAACACACAGCTTTCCAAGAAAATAAAAAAAGAAAATTCGCTTCGCAAGGCCTGAAGGAACAGATTTAGTAGTCATATTACTGTAGAAACTATTCTAAGATTACACAACCGAGTGATCAAGCGCTTCGACTTGCCACTCGTGGAGAGACATTAGCGAGAGTTTTTGCAGTTTATCGGTTGCCTGCACAGCCATTAAGCAAGCAGTTGAGCAAGTCATCGCTGCCACAGTCGCTCTGCAGCGAGCGCGACAAATAGCTCTCTGATCCCGGCACTGCTTGGATACTGCCCTCCACTTCACTGAATTGCAGACCCATTCGGCAGTTTCTTTACGGCATGGCTTGAAAATTATGATAATTTTTTGACTGTCATTGTTTTTGTCACGTTTCGCATTAGTCATTCTATTAATCGAAGCGTACTCTGGTTGTTTGCAGCTTGAAAATATAAAAAAGTCCTGGTTATAGGCAGAGTACAGCCCTTCTTCACTGCGGGGCACTGCGAGGGCGAGGGTTGGCGGGCTCAACCACGGCGCCGGCTCCGTCTTACCGCCGTTGAATGATCCCTGGTCCTCATTTGAGGACCATTGTTTCAAATCGTATTAAGCGCACAGACCATAACTTTACATGAAGCGAAGAAAATGTTTCGCGGTAATGGCCTATGAATTCCAGCCTTTTTCGTCGACGAAGAGCTGTCAGCATGTACGCGTGGACGAGGCGCCTGCTGCGGAGGCCAATACTCACAAGGGAACCTCCCCATCGCACCCTCCTCAGATTTGGTTATAAGTTGGCACAGTGCATAGGACTTGAAAAACTGAACAGATCAATCGAGAAAACAGGAAGAAAGTGTGTGGAACTATGAAAAAAATTAGTAAAATATACACACTGAGTAGTCCATGCGAAGATATGCAATATCAAGGACAATAGGAGTCAAGGAGCGCCGTGGTCCCGTGGTTAGCGAGAGCAGCTGCGGAACCAGAGGTCCTTCGTTCAAGTCTTCCCTCGAGTGAAAAGTTTAATTTTTTATTTTCAGTTCATGTGACAAACTCTTATGTTTTCATCACTTTTTTGGGAGTGATTATCACATCCACAAGAAAACCTAAATCGGGCAAGGTAGAAGAATATTTTTACCCATTCGTCAAGTGTACAAGTTAGGTGGGTCGACAATATATTCCTGTCATGTGACGTTTATGCCGTCACCAGTGTCGCATAGAATATATCAGACGTGTTTTCCTGTGCAGGAATCGGTTGACCTATGACCTTGCGATCAAATGTTTTCGGTTCCCATTGGAGAGGCACGTCCTTTCGTCTACTAATCGCGCAGTTTTGCGGTGCGGTCGCAAAACACAGACACTAAACGTATTACAGTGAACAGAGACGTCAATGAAAGAACGGACAGATCAGAACTTTGCGAAAATAAAGAAAGTAAACTTTTCAACCGAGGGAAGACTTGAACCCAGGACCTCTCGTTCCGCAACTGCTGACGCTAACCACGGGACCACGGCGCTGCTGAGCTTACATTACCCTAGATGTTGCCTATCTTGCAAATAGACTACTCAGTTTGTATATTTCGCTTATTTTTTTCATAGTTCCACACAACTTCTTCCTGTTTTCTCGATTGATCTGTGTTCAGTTTTTCAAGGCCCATCCACTGTGCCAACTTATAACTAAATCTGAGGGGGTGTGCGATGGGGAGATTCCCTTGTCAGCAACGTTCGCTGAAAGCTCACAGAGGAAACTGTGTTGGTAGCTCCTTAGTTCCTCTGGGCGGTCAGTTACTCAACAAGTGAATGCCCATTCGCCTGCACACATCTCCGCAACCGTCGTTCACCCCTGTCATCTATGGCCCGAGATGTGCCACAGATGCTTCGGCGCCGGTTTTGGATAGTCCTATTTTGCCTTGCACGTTATACACTCCTGGAAATGGAAAAAAGAACACATTGACACCGGTGTGTCAGACCCACCATACTTGCTCCGGACACTGCGAGAGGGCTGTACAAGCAATGATCACACGCACGGCACAGCGGACACACCAGGAACCGCGGTGTTGGCCGTCGAATGGCGCTAGCTGCGCAGCATTTGTGCACCGCCGCCGTCAGTGTCAGCCAGTTTACCGTGGCATACGGAGCTCCATCGCAGTCTTTAACACTGGTAGCATGCCGCGACAGCGTGGACGTGAACCGAATGTGCAGTTGACGGACTTTGAGCGAGGGCGTATAGTGGGCATGCGGGAGGCCGGGTGGACGTACCGCCGAATTGCTCAACACGTGGGGCGTGAGGTCTCCACAGTACATCGATGTTGTCGCCAGTGGTCGGCGGAAGGTGCACGTGCCCGTCGACCTGGGACCGGACTGCAGCGACGCACGGATGCACGCCAAGACCGTAGGATCCTACGCAGTGCCGTAGGGGACCGCACCGCCACTTCCCAGTA
Source organism: Schistocerca americana (assembly GCF_021461395.2). NCBI lineage: Eukaryota > Metazoa > Arthropoda > Insecta > Orthoptera > Acrididae > Schistocerca > Schistocerca americana. The sequence goes on from NC_060119.1 coordinate 212,009,446, forward strand.
AATTAGGGACACTGTTGCTCCTGGGGTATCGGCGAGGACCATTCGCAACCGTCTCCATGAAGCTGGGCTACGGTCCCGCACACCGTTAGGCCGTCTTCCGCTCACGCCCCAACATCGTGCAGCCCGCCTCCAGTGGTGTCGCGACAGGCGTGAATGGAGGGACGAATGGAGACGTGTCGTCTTCAGCGATGAGAGTCGCTTCTGCCTTGGTGCCAATGATGGTCGTATGCGTGTTTGGCGCCGTGCAGGTGAGCGCCACAATCAAGACTGCATACGACCGAGGCACACAGGGCCAATACCCGGCATCATGGTGTGGGGAGCGATCTCCTACACTGGCCGTACACCACTGGTGATCGTCGAGGGGACACTGAATAGTGCACGGTACATCCAAACCGTCATCGAACCCATCGTTCTACCATTCCTAGACCGGCAAGGGAACTTGCTGTTCCAACAGGACAATGCACGTCCGTATGTAACCCGTGCCACCCAACGTGCTCTAGAAGGTGTAAGTCAACTACCCTGGCCAGCAAGATCTCCGGATCTGTCCCCCATTGAGCATGTTTGGGACTGGATGAAGCGTCGTCTCACGCGGTCTGCACGTCCAGCACGAACGCTGGTCCAACTGAGGCGCCAGGTGGAAATGGCATGGCAAGCCGTTCCACAGGACTACATCCAGCATCTCTACGATCGTCTCCATGGGAGAATAGCAGCCTGCATTGCTGTGAAAGGTGGATATACACTGTACTAGTGCCGACATTGTGCATGCTCTGTTGCCTGTGTCTATGTGCCTGTGGTTCTGTCAGTGTGATCATGTGATGTATCTGACCCCAGGAATGTGTAAATAAAGTTTCCCCTTCCTGGGACAATGAATTCACGGTGTTCTTATTTCAATTTCCAGGAGTGTACATCAACCACGGCGGCAAGCGAACAGAGTACAAACTTAGCCGCCACCCTTGGTGCGATAATAAATCGTCGCGACCTCTTCGATGTCAATAAATCGCACCATATGCGCATTACGGCAATGACTGCACTTTTTTCCGTGCCCCACCGACAGTCATTTACACCCTCACTGCTAGTGCTGCCACCTGCCGTGTGTGAGTGGTTATTGCACGTTGACGTCGAACATAGGCGGTGGTCACGTTGGTGTCACTTGACTGTGTATACAGGACGACGAATTCCGCCTTATGCAAGACATGTTTTCAGTCTCGTCTTACCCAGACATGTTTCAACACTTTTTGTGCTATTTATAGTGGGTTATTTTATTTTCTTACTGTAAAATTATTGTTACAACATTAAGGCAAACTTTTGGTACAAAATATTTACAATTGTGAATGAATAATTGTTGTAAAATATTATACATCATTTGTTTACAGTTCACAGTATGTTGCTTATTACATTATGTCTAAAGTTCTAGTTATAGCTTAATTGGCAAAAGAGTGGGTGTATGCATTAGTTTAAAAATGGCTATGAGCACTGTGGGACTCAACTTCTGAGGTCATTAGTCCCCTAGAACTTAGAACTAGTCAAACCTAACTAACCTAAGGACATCACACACATCCATGCCCGAGGGAGGATTCGAACCTGTGACCGTAGCGGGCCCGCGGTTCCAGACTGCAGCGCCTAGAACCGCACGGTCACTTCGGCCGCCTGCATTAGTTTACATACCTTACATGAAGCTATTGTATATTTGTGTTGGTAGCTAGTCTGCTACACAATCTACAACTTGTCATCTGCAAACAGCAAAACGTAAATTTTATTTTTCAGTTTATTATGCATTTACGAAGGGAAATGAGTATATATCGCGTTTCGTTGTGTGTAACTTACGGCTTTGATGTTGCATATCTCATATCTTTGGCGAGGTGAATACGGTGACTTCTGTGACTTATGGTGGTTTTACAATGCACTTTCTACGAATTTTCAAACATGGGCGGAGTTTTCGCCGCCATAACATGTTGTTGTAGCTGTGTAGTATTCATTTGTTTCGTGGCGTGTTTGTCTGGGTGAGGCGCACAAGTTTCACGTATATTTGGTGTGTGTGTGTGTGTGTGTGTGTGTGTGTGTGTGTGTGTGTTCAAGACTGGAGCAAAGAGAGAAAGAGAGAGAGAGAGAGTTTTTTCCTCAAGAGTAGTTTTCGTGTGAGTTTATTTGTATGGTTCCTCAATTGTGGCAAAGAGGATTTTATTGCACAGTGATATGTATTCATTTAGTACTTCCTTTCCTTGGGCTATTGATTTTTGGGTGTGATAGTTTTCTTCTATAGTTAATTTTTAGTATAAGCTGATACTAGTTTTAAGAATCTGTAAGTCAGTTTCAATGTTTGTTGGGTGGTGACTGTGATCTGCGAATGTTGAGTGTGAGCTATTGCTTTTCAGTGCTCTGAGATGTTCTGTATACCTGATTCTGAAGTTCCTGCATGTTTGACTCACATATACAGATTGACAGCAGTTGCAAGTAAGTTGCTGTACATCTGACTGGCTGTGTTTGTCAGCGTTGGTGGTATTTCTTCCAAGTCTGCTTTGTATTGTGTTATTCGTTCTGTATGCTATGTTGAGTCCTTGTTTCTTTAGTATATTACCCATCCTGTGTGTTGTTTTGTTGTTGTAAGTCATTATGTGCCGTTTGTTGTTTACTGTCTACTGATTTGTTGTGTCTGTTTGTGTGTGTATTTCATAATTATGTGTTGCCTGTTTTTGTTGTTGTGTTGTTTTTGGGGGGAGGAGACCAGACAGCGAGGTCATCGGTCTCATCGGATTAAGGAAGGAAGAGGAAGGAAGTCGGCCGTGCTCTTTCAAAGGAACCATCCCGGCATTTGCCTGGAGCGACCTATAGAAATCACGGAAAACCTAAATCAGGATGGCCGGACGCGGGATTGAACCGTCGTCCTGTTTTTGTATTTTGTGGTTTATTTTATCTACTCTCTTCGCATCATATCCATTTTCCTGTGCAGTTTGTTCTGTTGTGTTCAGTTCTTGTGTGTAATCATGTTTGTTCATGGGTGTTTTGTTGAGTCTGTGTAGTAAATGTCTGAAGCTTGCTTCTTTGTGAGTTATGGGGTTATTGGATTGGTTATCGATAATGGTGCTGGTGATTGTGGGTTTCCTGTCGATTGTGAATTCATGTTTGTCGTTTCTCTTATTAATGGTGTGATCTAAGAAATTAAGTTTACCACCTGTTTGTGTTTCAGTGGTGAACTGTATTAGTGGGTGGCTGGAGTTTAAATGGTCGTGAAGTTCTTTTATGCAAGGCTGTGGTTCATCTATTATGCAAATTATATCATCTACATATGTGCACCAATATATTATTTTATGCTGTTTTGGTATTACTATTTTGTCAAAGATCTGTTTTTCTATCTGATTGAGGAAAATGTCAGCTAGCAGGCTTCTGATCGGGGATCCCATGGGTAGTCCATCTTGTTGAGAGCAAAATTTGTTGTTGAATGTGAAGTAGTTTTGCTCTGTGATGAGCCTGCAGCATGACAAGATGATTGACCGTGTATGTTTAGGTTCTGGAACAAGGTCCTTTGTTGGATGTCGTTCTACACCACAACATCATTGCGTCTGTGTCTACTACAAGAACACAGGAGCAATGACCTCAATTCGACGCGAAAACGAGTCCCGAAAGTTCCAGGGTATGCCGTATTCAGTTGAAGTCACTCATTGGTGATTGGATCTCGCAGAGCGACAAAATGTTGATTGCTACGTTTGACCAATTGTTCCAAATTCTCATAGACGTTTTCTGTGGGGTTAACATCGAATGATTTAGCGGATCAGTTGACGTGCGATGCACTTCCTAAGTATTGGGAAACCAGGAACGTATGCGTGCAGCCCCGTAAACACTGCCGTTGTCATAATGGAAAATGGCTGTTCACTCACCCTCATCATGAAGATGTAAATAGAAAAAGTAACACTTTGATACCGAGAATGCTGACATAAACATCCTAAATCATGGTCACGGTAGTCTGAGTGAGTGGACCCAAGTCGCGGTACAAAAACTGCCCCCAACACATCACAGAACCACCTCCGATCTGAACTACAGCATCATCTGCATCTACATCATACTCCGCAAGCCACCTAATGGTGCTTGGCAGTGGGTGCCTCTAAGTGAGCCCTCTATCCTTGTTTCACTCGCGAATAGCGCGTGGGAAGAATAATTGTCGGTAAGTGTAGTGGCTCTAATTTCTCGAATTTTCTCCTCCTCCTCCTCCTCATAGTCATAACGCGAGACGTATGGGGGGAGGGGGGGGGGTGGAGTCATATGTTGTCCGTTTCTTCCCGGAAAGTGCTCTCTCGAAATTCAATAGCAAATATCTCCGTGATACACAATGTCTCTCTTGTAATATCTGACAGTGCAGTTTGTTGAGAACCTCTCGTGCCGACTAAACGATCCTATGACGAAATGTGCCGCTCTTCGTTGGATCTTCTCTATCTTTTACACCAGTCTTCTCTGGTAGGGATCCCAGATACGTGAACAATACTCAAGAATCGGTCGAACATGCGCCTTATAAGCCACTTCCTTCGTGGATGGGTTACATTTCCTTAAGATTCTTCCTATGAATATGAGGCTAGCATCTGCTTTTCCCACTATTTGTTGTAAGTGGTCATTCCACTTAAGGTTGTTCAGGATATTCAGTCCCAGATATTTTACGGCATATACTGTTTCCGGCGGTTTGTCATCAATAGCTGTACAGCACTGGTTTTATTTTCCGATGTATGCGCAATATGTTGCATTTATTTATGTTCAGGGTCAACTGCCAAAGCCTGCACCATTTTACAAATCGCTACCATCTTCTAGGTTTGCTAGTTTGTTATAGACAACCGCATCATGTGCGAACAGCTTTGGAGAGCATTCGACGCTTGCTACTAGATCATTTATAGGTGTTGTGGACAGTAACGGTCTTATCACACTTCCTTGCAGTATTTCGCAAATTATCTTTACATCTTTCGGTTTTGTTCCGTTAAGAGCGGCGTGTTGAGTTCCGTCTGCAGAGAAGTCACCAATCTGGTTGCAAATCTGCTCCGTTACTCGGTAGGCTCGTATTTTTTTCACACACTGTGAATTAAACGCGTCATCGGGACGCCGGTGCACTCGACGTTGTGTTCCATTTGAGAATTACCAAATCGCAACACTGCACGCCTCCAGTTAGCTGCTGACCAGCTGCTGCGTTGTCCGGTCCACTGAAGACGTGTTGCTTCACTTGTTTGTACTGCTTTGTGTAATGGCGCTTTGCAAGGTAGAGGACACCAAATGTCGTTGCTTCCAGCTACTTACACAATGTTCGATCGAAGACTAGGGTGGCGGTTATCGCTGAAATAACCGGTTTTCGGTTAAATTCTTTTCATTCCAAGCTATTTTAAACTGGCAATTAAAACCACCCAAAATAATGGCGGAATTAAAGCTGTGAGGAGGGGGCGTGAGTCGTGCTTGGGTAGCTCAGTCGGTAGAACACTTGCCCGTGAAAGGCAAAGGTCCCGAGTTCGAGTCTCGGTCCGGCACACAGTTTTAATCTGCCAGGAAGTTTCATATGAGCACACACTCCGCTGTAGAGTGAAAATTTCATTCTACACCCAAAATAACTGATTTTCAGATTTTTATTCCTATTATTTCCTGTAATAAACTTTGAAATCGAACAAACATTGAAAAACGTTGACTCTCTCAATTTCAAGACACATAGAATAAAAATATTAAATTAAATAGGCAAATAAATGAAAACTTAGTCCGTCCACCGTTCGTTGCTTTTTCTCGAAAAGTAATAAGTAACTGAATACTACAATACTACTAAAAATCATCAGTATTTTCCTACTGAGTCTAACTTTTTTTTAACTCTGCTCAAAAACTGTGTTGTAATTGGAGATCACGCCACTATTTGGACGCTGCGAGTAGTCAATGCTTAAGGGCGAGGCGGAGCTTGAAGAATTCTCTTTTTCGTGTTAATTTGTCCGTTTTCAAGGGCTACAAGTGGAGAAAGGCGTGTCACATAGACACAAGCAGAATATCAGCTACTATTTTTATTCTATACTGTGCGTGAATTGTTGTTAAGTTTTTAATTTATTACCGTTACTATAGTTACTTCACAGAAATGAGAAACGAATCTTTTAAAGCTAATGAAGGTTTTTACTTTATTGCTAAATCACTTCTTACGAATATTTCCAGTCTAGGTCTGGTGCCATTTTGCAATACAACAGATGTCCAGCAACGACAGCGAGGAACTTCCGTATAGACCAGGTGGGGGCCGGTCTTGCAAACTGCATGTACACGTGTACCATAAGCCACAACACGTGGCAAAAGGGACATCATTATCTCAGCAGTGCTGTACCAATTCTTATGCCATGTGTTTATTCATCATTTATATCGGCATTGTTTTTGAAATAGCACTGGTCACTTTTCCCATTTTCTATAATAACATAATATTTCAAACCAATGCAAATTGTATGAATAAAACTTACTCCCTTTTTAAGAAGTGTTTATTTAAAAACGAAAAATTTTATCACAGATGCTATGGTTAACTGATACTGAGCCGTGATGCAGCTCCCGTTGGTGGTCTTTGTAGGTTTCCATCCTCTGTTGGAGGCCAGACCGTATCGTGTAGTTGAAATGGTTGCAGTTGTTTGTCTTCTTCTCGTGTTGACTGGTGACACACGGTTTCGCAAGTGTGTCCTGTCCGCTAGTGGCAGCAGCGGCTGTTATCGGTATGTAGTAACTGTTGCCCTGTCTTTGGGACAACGTCGTTGTTCTTCTGGGTCGAATCAATGTGGAGTTCGGTTTGGGACTCTGGAGGAGCCAGGTCGGCGCAGTGCGAGGACACGACGGGACCGCTGGTGGCGCACATGGACTGCCGGATCAAAGGCCTGTGGTCACAAGGGTGCACGACCTCGTCGTAAACCAGATCCTGCGAGCTTTAAGTTGAGTGCATTTGGTTTCAAGTAGAGAAACCTCCACCATTGTGAAATCTTGCGACTCTCCAGTGACTTGGGTTCGTGTTGCTGCTCGTTGTGAGTAGAGTGCTTGGGGATGGCGGATCTGATTAGCCTTCCTGGACTTCTAATTACTACGAGGGTAATCCCAAAAGTAAGGTCTCCTATTTTTTATAAGTACAGGACTCTGTTTGTGTGGCAGTTGGTCACACTGTTATGAAGAGTGCTTCACGCGCTATGTGTAAACATGCGCATGCCGCGCTGAGGCTATCGGTCTTGGCTTGACAGCCATTGAGAATGGAGCTCCCATTGCATGTTACCGCCAAGTGCGAATTGCGCGCAGTTATGCGGTTTATGAACGCAAAGCGCAGTGCGCCGATTGAAATCCATGGCCAATTGACGGAAGTGTATGGTGAGTCGTGCATGGATGTCAAAAATGTTCGTAAATAGTGCAGAGAGTTTGCAGCTGGTCGGGCCGAAAGGAGCGGGAGACCGTCAGTTTCTGAGGAGACAGTGTTGAAGGTGGAGCAAAGCATGCGTGAAGATCGGCGGATGACCCTGGATGATCCCTGCATGTTGGTTCCTGAGGTTTCCCGAAGCACCGCTCGCAGAATTTTAACGGAAACATTGAACTACCGGAAGGTGTGCTCAAGATGGGTGCCACGCATGCTGACTGAGGACCACATGCGGCAACGAGTTGATGCTTCCCGTACATTTCTTCACCGCCTTGCAGCCGAACAGGACAACTTTCTGGACGCAATTGTCACGGGTGACTAAACCTGGGCACACCACTTTACACCTGAGACCAAGCAACGATCACGCCAGTGGCGGCATCCTTCTTCGTTAAAGCCGCGGAAAATGAAACAAACACAGTCTGCTGGTAAAGCCCCGTTTTTTGGAATCGGAAAGGGGTATTGTTGGTCGACGGGATTGTTGGCATCAGCCCACTGGGACCACAGTTAATGCTGACAGGTACTGTGAGACTCTGGAAAAATTTGGCGCCTAGTGACTATCACCTGTTCCCTAGGTTAAAAGAACATTTGGCCGGAAAGCGATTCACCTCCGACGACGAGGTGAAAGAAGAGGTTCATAACTTTCTGAACAGCATGGTGGCGAGCTGGTATGACATGAGCATACAAAAACTGCCACAGCGTCTACAAAAATGCATCGACAGAAATGGTGATTATGTAGAAAAATAACTAAACGTTCAAGCTGAAAACTGATGTAAATCATTGTAGAAATAAACAGGTCTATGTACTTATAAAAAATAGGAGACCTCACTTTAGGTATTACCCTCGTATTTATTGCGTTCAATTTGTTAGTATTTGTTTTAAGTTCAACCAGCGGTATTTTTCCTGCCTCGTGGCCGCTAACGCCCAAGTTACCTGCCCTGGGGGTTGGTGTGTATGTAACGGCAGTGTACGTTTCCTCACCTAGCCGCTGCTGTCTGGTGAGCCGTGTAGTTTTGACAGCTTTCTTGATTTTAGGTTGGTTGGCGATTCTTCTACTTTGGTGATAATGATTCATTTCTCGTTCCGGGCGCTCTAAACAGTATTGTGCGGGCGGAGTCCAGACTGCCGGTTTCGACTTTGGTGTATTTCTACACCTTTGCATTTGGTTTATTGGACGTCAGGTAACCTCAGCAAGATTATAATTAGTCATTCGTTAGATTGGCACTAGGCTGACTTATCATCTTGTGAAGTGAATGCAACTCTTGGCTGCCTATCTCATTCCTCCCAAAAGCGGTTTCTTTTTTTTTTTTTTTTTTTTTTTTTTCCGCACCTACTCAGGGGTAGATCCCTGGAGCACCGTCTGTGACTGGCCCTTGTGTTTATTATTGTATGTTTCTAAATTTTTCAATGTAATTGCCATTCTTGGCGTCACAGCAGGTTTAAACTGTTGTGCTACCAAGTTTACCATCATTTTGTCTCACCCGTTTCGTGATCAGTTGCCTGTCTTTTTAAATTAACCTTTGCTATTGCATTGATGTTTTACAGTATGTTTGTTAAATTTTTTTATAATTGCCATTCTTGGCGTTAAAGGCCTTCAGCCGTGACTGTGGTTACTTGCCTTAAAATTCTAATTGGGGTCACATTGGCTTGTTTTTCAAACACTGTTTGCTGTGTCTGCATTTTATGCTCATTTGGTAAATTGTAACGCACCTAAAGCACTATTAATTATACAGTTGTTTATTCCTTCATTAATAGAGTGTGATATCTTTATTTATTGATGAGTCTCGAATTACCGTTTGAAAATAAATGTGTGTAATTGCAAAAGGGAACCAATAGTAACTGATTACGGCCCCGTCCACAATCGTAACCGAATCCTGCCTTCCTTGACTACCAGGTTTCAGATATTTCGGTTCTTTTACTCGCCTTTTAGTAAAAAAGAAAAACACCCATTATTTTCGAGACCAAACAAATAACGAAAAATACCGGTCATTCAGAACTAAAATACCGACCTTGGTTTCAACCTGTCGTTTTCCTTATCCCTGTCGGAGACTGGACCAGATGGCTTTGTATCTACTGCCTAGTTTAAAACCAACTGTCGTTGAGAAAGCGTGCCACTCGTCTACAGTCCCTGTCGCTTAGGACATTTGTGCGACCACAGCTTTAATTCCGTGTTACATTACTGTGAGTGGTGCGCCATCCTTTGTACACACACTGGCCACTCCACGTTGATACAACAATACACGAGACATCTTCATTCACTGTGTGGTCATGGGCACGTCCAATCACGTTAGTCCTTTATGCCATTCTGTCATGTCTGTACGCCGACGCTCCTTATTGCGGTTATTTCATACAACCGTCTGGCAAGTACGCGCCACTTCACTGCCATCACTTACGTCAATTCTGTAGGGTCTCATGACCTACAGCGCTTCAAAGCGACCAGTGCGCCCTTTCAAGTGGGCGACTGACATTGCCTCCGGGGTTCCCTCTGAACGATACATTTACGCTGCACCCTCGGCGCTGGCAGCTCGCTACTGGCATATCGCAGATACTGTAGCTCCTCGCTGCATGCTGGGAGCCTTGTAACATTTACGCTGCAGCCTCGCTGCTCGCCAGAAGTTATTACCCTGCAGCTGTTCACATAGCTCGCAGAGTCCAACACAGCACTGCTGGAGTGACGTTCAAGCAGCCAATCACGGAGCGACATGGCAGCAGCAACACACCCTGATGACCAAGTGCACCATCCTAGGTCAGATAGCAAGATAACCAAGGTCTCGTGATCACGGTCCAAAGTAAACCGTGAAAAAAAGAAAGAGGGAGAAAAAAAACATATCTGCGCTGCATCAACTTTAACCGCCAGTCAGCAAGCCGTCGGCATCCAAGCGTGCATTTGACCGCTGTTGACTCCGTGTATTGCAATGGTAAGCGCCTAGGAATGCGAAGATGTTAACGAAGATATGAATTTTTCACACGGCTGCCTATATACTGCACATAAGTTTTCTAGATAATCGCTGGCGAGTGACGTCATGGTCACATGCTCTCACTTTCGTCAACAAGCAGAAGCGTGTTTACACCTCACTACTGGTCCGCTCGTTAACCTTTGGTGAAATGGGAACAAAAGAGAACATCAAATTTTTCGGAGTACGAGATGGAAGCACGAACTGGTCGGTGTGAATGCATCAGTTCTTGAAAAGAGCTGACGGCAAAAGAAAAAATGTACATTGACTCGTTTCGGTCGTTATTTCTTTTCGTTCAGTTCAGTACCTACGTCATTAAAATATAAAATTCATCAAGTACTCTATCCAGCCACATTAATTTGACCACCTGTCGAAAGCCTGAAAAATCACCCTTTGCAGCGCGGACGAGCAGGAAGTATGGTTCTGGAAGGTATCTCCAGGGATGTGGAGACATGCCGACACCATTGCCGTGCCAGCTGCTCTACGTTTCTCAGTGTTTCTCGTACACTGTGAGCTGTTGCGTTGTCTTACTGGTAGATGCCATTGTGCCGAGGAAAAAGCAAACTGCACATAGGGGTGGACATGATAAACAGCCAGCTCGCGGGCACTTTCATTTGTGGCTTCTTTAAGTCCATCATTGCTTTTGCTAGTAAGGAGGACGCTGCATCATCTGCAGACAGTGGACTGGTAGCAGGTCAGTAACTCAACAGTAAGTCATTTCATATATTTTTATTTTTTACTTTATGGCCTTCATTGGACCCTGTAGTTGGTTATATAAAAGTTTATACAAGTTGTTGTTATTCAGTAATACAATACAGTTTAATATTAATTCAATAAGACAATTCAATAGTACAGTGGCTATACAGGGCTTATTATAACTTATTATTACATGAAGGGCATTTTTCTATTCCGTCTGCCCAGTACTTCTTCATTCTTTCAGATGTTTTCATTCTTTATTCGTCTGAGATCACTCTTCCTGTAGTCCTTTTATTGATCTTCGTTCGTAGTCTGGTTTGTATGTCTTGCAGTATACTGGTTTTCTCTGTTTGGTTTTTTCGGTCGTCTACTGTAATTTGGAGTTCTTTTATACCTTCTTTAATTTCTGTGATCCATTTACTGTTGCTCTTACTGTTCCACAATTTTTTTGTTATTTCCTTCCTGATACTGTCTCCTGGTGTTCTCATCAGATGTCAAAAGAATGAGACACTTTTCTTCCTGATCGTGCTCATTATTGGTTCTGTTTTCTGGTGTACTGTTTAATTAAAGCTAGTGTCCAATGCCCATTTACTTGATACTGTTTCTTATGCACGACCTAATTATTCTTCATCTTTAGTATTTTGTCAGTTTCTGTCGTATTAGTTGTTTTGAAAATGATTTCGGATGTGTAAGTTATTTCTGGCTTATAATGTTTTAATTTTGCATCTATGGATAGGCTTTTTTAGTTGTATGTGTTTTGGTGATGTGTTTTTTATTCTCTTTTGCCATGCTGGTTTCTATTTAGATTGTAGGTTTCGATTTTACCTAAATATCCAATTTTACAACAATTTGATTTCATTCTTTCTTTATATCTTTCTTGAACATTGATGGCTAGGAGAGCAAGATCATCAGGAAATCCCAAGTAGTACAAACTTATATCGTTTCGGGCACTTCCAGTTCTTACGTTCGTTTGATTATCCTTGTACCATTCCCTCATTACGTATTCCAGTACACAGCTGAACAGTAACGGTGATGGACAGTCACTTTATCTTAAGCCTGTTTCTATAAGGAACGGTTCCGACATTTCTCCTCTTCTCTTTCGATTTGGTGTTAGTTAGAGTAAGTCCTATTAATTCAATAATAAGTTTTGGGTGGAGTCCCAAACTCCTTGAAATTTTTGTACTGAAGTTATATGGAGACAGTCATATGACTTCTTAATATCTACAAGTGATATTGCCAGAGGTTTCTTCCTTTTCCTGTTGTATGCCACAATCAATTTTAAAGATCTGCTTTGCGCAGATCTTCCACGGTCTGAAATATCCCTGGAATTCCCTTAACTCTCATCCTGGTTGTTCCTAGATTCTTCCATATAGGATCTTGGACAAAATCTTGTATTTGGAATCTAGGACAGAGATTTCTCTATAATTTCCAGGTTCCTCTTATTCCCCTTCTTATGTAGCGGGTGGATGATGACTACAGTCCGATGTTCAGGTAATTGTTCTGTTATTCAAATTTTTGTTAGAGACTTGTGTAAGCAGGTCTTGACTGTCACTTGAATATTCTCAAATTTCAATAAAAGCCTGATCTTCTCCACATGCCTTATAACTTTTTTGTCCTTTAAAGACTCTTTCTACTTCTTGGAAGCTTCTGGTGTATAATTTATTAGTTTCGGTTTTAATTGGTGAGTTTAGGTCAATTTGTAAGAATTCTTTGGGTTCTTCACAAGGCAAACGTTTATTAAATGTTTTACCATGTTTTTAGAATTTGTTTATTACTGTGTGTCATTCTTCCACCTTCATCTTTCAGTATTAGCGTGTGGTTTATAGAATTGATTTCGGGGTGATTAATTCCTATTGGGTTTATTACGTCTTTATGAAATCTTCTCTTAATTGTCTTAATGCTTTGTGTCAATTTTTTCATTTAATTTTTGAGGTTGATAGTATGTTCTTTCGTGTGTTTGAAACTTTAACCATGCTCTGTGTCTTTTTTCATGGAATTTGTCGCATTCTGGAGTCCACCATGCATGTTTTCTTCGTGAGTTCAGAGGACCTGAGTTTCTTAAGACTTATTACCAGTTCTCCTAGATCATCTGTTATTTTAATGGTTTATTTTATTTGATGGTATTTGTCATTTTTAATTAGCTGATGCTTTATTAGTTTCTTCCATTATTTCTTTAATGGAGTGAATTTGATTTTAATTTTAACCAAGTAGTGGCCTAATCCTGTATCTACTTCTTTCACTACTTTAACATGGCCTATTTCTTTATACAAATTTTTGTCTATACAGACATGGTGTAGCTACAAGTCCCCCTTTCTGCACTCTGGGTATTCAATGTTTTAAATTTATTTGGCTTTCTCTTGAAGTATGTTGATTGATATATAAAGTTGTATTCTCTGCCTAGTTCTACTAATCTTTGACCGTTCCTGTTTTAAAGGTATGTGGACTCCATTTTCCAGTTATATCTTTATATTTCCTTTCTTTTCCTAGCTGGGCGTTGAAGTCTCCCAGTACGTTTTTTACATTCCTTTTATTTATTCTGTTCATAGTTTGTTTTTCGCGAATGTCGCAAAATTCATCTACCACTTCCTTTGTTTTTGCTAGGATATATTTTTCATTTGTAGGAGCATGAGCATTTATAATTGTATAGATTTTATTCATCGTTCTAAAAGTCTGAGTTGCAGCTCTTGGTGATATTGCTTGAAAATAAGTTATAGGATCATTTACTTTTATATTCATTATAAATCCTGTTCCAAATTGGGGACATTTCTTCATCACCCTCTGTCCTGGTTTCCCCACTATAAATTCCATATTCTTGTGATTCGGACGGGTCCTTTACCGTGTTTCTCAATTCTTGGGGCACCACTATTAAAATTTTTTATTCCTTTAATTCATCTGTGAAATTCTTGAGTTTTCCGCTCTTAAGTTGTGAATTTACGATGTGTGTTGCTACACGGTTTATTTGCTTGTATTGCATCTTCTTTTTATGTGTCAGCCATTTACTTATAGAAGGAACAATATTGGTCCAAGTTTTCAACCTTAGAGTACACATTGAACAATATCTCCACAACAAGAGTAAAAAGTTAGGATGTGTTTTATTGCTGCTTTCTGTTTTGTTTGTTAGATGCGAGCTGAACCAGTTCATATTTTGTTGCCAAAAAGCTGCAACATTTAAGAATTATCGCTTTTACTTATTAATCCACATTATTAAGCCGTAAGTATAACACATTTATTTTTACTAACAATAGCCGAAACTCAGTTATAGGCAGAAGTTAGTAGACGCATTGGTCATGGCATGCGAGTACTATCAAGATAAGCGCCTTCGTTATTTCCGCCTGATGACGTCATCAGCTGGCTGCCAGTTAACGGGACTCAACTTGCTGACGGGCCTCACGCTTTGCGCCTGACTCAGCTACGGTAGTCCATCAATGCGTGTCCTGTCTTCCGCTCGAGTCAGCGACGATGACGCAAGCTCCAAATTGTCATTCTAACGACTCAGTCATTACTTCCGTTCTTTTCCGCTCCATGCGTGGGTGAAGCAGTCTGAACGAAAAGTAACAACTGAGCACCTTAACGCTTTAATAGGTATATCCCAACACAGGACCATATTCAATGATGATTCTGAGATCTTCACAAAAGCAAGCGATGAAAACTGCTCCAGAAATGAGAGGGAAAATTACGACTTGATAAATGGCGTACGAAGCAAATCCTCCGTGAAACAATTATGAAAGATTTCTCTGAAAATGACCGAGAACAGATTGTTTGAAACCCTACCCATGATGTAATACACTACACTTGTTGGGAACAAACTGAACCGACTCCTTTGAGGAGATTCACATATAGAATTCCAAGTCTCAGTGGGTTACAGCGAACTTGTAGCAACAAAGAATATCAAGCTAGAAGAAATGCACACAAAAGTATATATATTTACTGAAATGGATAAGGTGTAGGTTATCTCATTTCCATTCAGGAGCTTTGACTATATATCCAGGCAGTGAGACAGTAGAAACTCTGAGTCAAGTTAAAATGATTAGCTGATCAAGCTTTACAAAAATACACATCTAACGGAATGATTTAAGATTCCATTTGATACGCATTTTTGGCAATTTAAGATTCCGCTTGGTATACGAACAGAATCACGAATATTCTTAAGGTACATCCCCTACCACCCAGTAGGTTGGCACTGAGCACTATGGGACTCAACTTCTGAGGTCATTAGTCCCCTAGAACTTAGAACTAGTTAAACCTAACTAACCTAAGGACATCACACACATCCATGCCCGAGGCAGGATTCGAACCTGCGACCGTAGCGGTCTCGCGGTTCCAGACTGCAGCGCCTAGAACCGCACGGCCACTTCGGCCGGCACACCCAGTAGGTATTAAGTATAACCCCCAGATAAGAAGATGTTCTTGAAAGGAAAAGGTTTATATCAGAGCTGCTATTATTATTATGCGACAAGGCAAATATTCAAAATTCTCAGGAAAATAGGCGAGAACTTCAGGGAAGAAAGGGTGATATTCAGTGTGTACAAACACCTAGAGAGAAGAAGTGAGAATGGGAGACAATAACGAAGTGCTTTGATTAAAAAGAGTGGTGCAGCCTTTCACCAATACTGCTCAGTATGTTCACCGAAGATGCAATGCCAGAAATGAAAGAGAGACTCAGGAGCGGAATTAAAATTCAGGGTAAAAGGATACCAATGATAAGATTCGCTGATGACATTGGTATCCTCAGTGAAGTGAAGGAAAATTACAGAGCCTTTTGAATGGAACGAAGCATCTGCACAGTACATAATACAGATAGATTCATGGTAAACGGAAGAAAGACATAAACAATGAGGCTGAAAATTCAACTAAATTCTCAGGGATTACAGTTACGAATAACTTAATTGGAACGATCACATGAATAATATTCTGGGACAAACGAATCAATGAGTGCGGTTTATTGTCAAAACACTTAGAAAATGTAACAAGTCTACTAAAGAGACTGTCTATTCTACATTTGGCCGTCCTCGAATAGGGCTATTGCTGCGCGGTATGGTATCCGCATTAGATAGGATTGCTGGAGGAAATCGAAAAAGTTCAAAGAAGGGCAGCTCGTTTGCTATTACCGCAAAACAGGCGAGAGAGTATCACAGATATGATATGCAAATTGGGGTAGCAATCGTTTAAACAAATGTATTTTACACAGCAGCAGGATCTTCTCATGAAATTCAATCACCAGCTTTCTCCTCCGAGTGCGAAAACATTTTGTTGGCGCGAGCCTACATAGGAAGAAATAATCGTCACAATAAAATAAGATAACTTAGTGTTCGGAGGGAAAGATTTACGTGTTCGTTATTCCCGCGTGCTGTTAAAGAGTGGAACGGTATAGAAATAGCGTGAATCTGGTTCGATGACCCCTCAGCCAGGCACTTGATTGTGGATTGCAGGGTAATCATGTGAATGTAGGTGTCGCGTGAATGACATCAGCTATAAACTTAACATCAAATATGGTCACCATAAATTAGACGAAGCAAAGAAATTTTTCTACCTTACGAGCAGCCGGCCGTTGTGGCCGAGCGGTTCTAGGCGCTTCAGTCCGAAACCGCGCGACTGCTACGGTCGCAGGTTCGAATCCTGCCTCGGGCATGGATGTTTGTGATGTCCTTAGGTTAGTTAGGTTGAAGTAGTTCTAAGTTCTAGGGGACTGATGACCTGAGATGTTAAGTCCCATAGTGCTCAGAGCCATTTGAACCATTTGAATCTTACAAGCAAACTAACACATGACAAACGACACAAGGAGGACATAAGAAGCACAGACAAAGAGAGCATTCCTGGCCAAAACAAGTCCACTAGTATCAAATATACTCAATTTGAAGAAGAAATATCTGAAAATGTACGTTTGGAGGACAGCATTGTTTGGTAGTGAAGCATAAACTATGGAAAATCCGGAAAAAGGAGAATCGATGTGTTGGCGTTATAGTGCTACAGACAAATGTTGAAAATTAGGTGGATTGATAAGGTTCTTTGCAGAATCGGCGAGGAGAACACTGACAGGAAGAAGATGGAGGACGATGGGACGTCCATGTTACTATGGGGAACTGCGGAAAGGTAAAAACTATAAGGGAGGCAGAGATTGGAATATATTGAATAAATAACTAAGAACGTACGGTGCAGGTGCTACTCTGAGACGAAGAGGTTGGCATAGGAGAGGAATTCGTTGTGGGCAGCATCCAGTCAGAATACTGATGACCCAAACTGCAAAAGAAGAAGATAAATATGAAACAAAAGGAGATATAAGAAATAATGGTCATACTTTGTCGAAGGAATTCAAAATCCTCATCGTTAACACCCAACAATATGTGCAGGAATTCAAAATCGTCATCATTAGCACCCTCCACCCAGTCTATCCCTCCAGCATACCCTCCTCCCCCAGTCCGCCAACTCCCTCCCCCCCCCCCTTCCTTCCGCATACATATACACATCACATACAGGGATTATATAAATAAGCCAAAGTTTTCCTTAACGGAACCAACATTAGTGATTTTTAAAATTTATAGTGAAGAGACTCGTAAACTTTTTACTTTTTTCTGGCTTTAACAAATGCGAGTGCAATTTATTTTATCCCCCATTCGGCTCTCTGTACTTTATTTTTCTTGTGTCTAGTCTCCCTCTCTTTTCTTATCGTTTTCATTCCTTCATCTCCGACACCAGATTTATTGTTCTTGTGATATTACACACACCCCAGCTACGACCTAAGGTATTTAGTTATGCTATTTACGGTGGCGTTTCTGTTTTTCATTTTTACGCGATTTTTTATAGCGATAGATTAGCAGCTCATTTAAGCACGTATCTTCGTCGCCACCTCATCTTCACTTGTCGCACAAAACGAAGAGACAGACTACGTTATTCCATTTTTTGTCAATAGAGTGGGACTGCAGCTGGACGATGACTTAAAGAAAATGGATGCCAACAGCCGCAATTTTATTTAATAATTTTATTTAGCTACCATTTTCGGTGCCCATGAAGCCATTATACACGTAGCTTCTCTGTATACGTGGACCCTTCACATCTATTAATGAGATCTTAAGCCTACGGAAACCAGTTGGAAATACTGGTTCCTCTAATAACACAATCGATTAGACGACTTTTATAGCTACGTGTATAGGGGTATGAAGATAGGGCCAATGAGGCAGCGAAACTTGTAGCTAAACAAAATTGTGACTGTTGGTATCCATTTTCTTCAAGGAGCAGATGACACATGGAAAGTATATGCATCAGGAGCTGAGGAGGACTACACCCGAAGGAGGGCAGATGTCGCTGTGTAGACGTATATAAGTTGTGAATATTCTCTAAGACAAACGCTAAAGGTTACTGCAAGGTTGGTGTCATGGAAAGAAATTGGACACGCCTACATTAATTAGTATGGTACTTAACACCCGAAACATCACATCCGCCTCTCGAAAATAATAAAAAGTTGCTATTATATTAAAAGGCAAAATGAACTAGGAAGAAGAACCAATAAGACAAGGAGAGAGAGGTATGAAATATTCCATGTATTCATTAATGATTTTAACCAGTGGTGCACTACAATAGACTTCAGTTAATACTGTGTATTCGGGTTCAAAAAACACCAAATGTTAATCACACAGGATACTATCTCACCACACGAAAGTTCAAATCGTTGTTGACATTTACTGATTTCCTCGCCAAATGTTGCAAGCATGGCATAACAAAACATCCAGTTGTTATTTGTTGCGATATGTTCACTGCACATGACTGTGTACATCGTGATCCTTTATTAGACCAGCTTAAAATTAATGGAATTAATAGTAGTACAAACAACTTGTTTGAATCATTGTTCACAAAAAGAATTCAAAATGGTTCTGAGTAATTCACGCATAGCAGGAAGGAAAAAGTCTATTTGCTACTGGACAGGAAACTCAGTTCGAGTCCCATAACATTCACTTTTGGGTCGGCTCCTGCTTATTGTATGTGTAAATGACTTGCAGCAGAGTTGGTACATTATGCAGATATCTCAAGTATTACAAAACCCTGTTAGAAATTCAGCAACAGCATAAATTGTCAATAGGGTTTTTCACGTAGTAATTAACAGACCATTCGAAAATTGACTCTTAATTTAGAAAAAGGGACAATATATTCATCTCTGCGCAAGAAATAAAATTAGATCAAGGCTATATAGAGCACGTGAAAAGGGATTAACGATTAGAAAAGAATGTTCTAGGTGTTTGAGTGCACTGATGAAAATCTGAACAAGCAAAAACATGAACATTTACGGAAACTCAAACAAGTCTGGCCATTTTTAAAAGCTGCTAGTGGCACAAAAGTTCGTATATAGAGAAAAACGGCACAGCAATCGAAGTTGAGAGTAGCACATCATAAGCAGAAATGCATTCAAGTGTTCCCTTACAAGGAAAGATCCAAGACTTCTGTCTAAGTTTCATTCTCACGCAGCTTTAAAAATAAGTTATATAAAATAATATTAGCGGTGAAACTTCCTGGCAGATTAAAACTGTGTGCCGGACCGAGACTCGAACTCGGGACCGTTGCCTTGCGCAGGCAAGTGCTCTACCAACTGAGCTACCCAAACACGACTCACGGCTCGTCCTCACAGCTTTACTTCCGCCCGAGTTCGAGTCTCTGTCCGGCACACAGTTTTAATGTGCCAGGAAGTTTCATATCAGCGCACACTCCGCTGCAGAGTGAAAGTCTCATTCTGGCAATATTAGCGGTAGTAGAGTTGAGATACAGATGAAATTACTGTAATTTCAGAAATTTCACTTAAGTTATCCCCTCAAAAAAGGTAACATACCGTAGACTCCCTCTGTCAAAAGCTGAGCTCAAACATGACGAGGTATCTCGAACAGAATGCCAACCACCGCGGAAACCGAACACATCGGTCAGGCGAAACCCACCTTGCGGTTTTATCGCATGACACCCTGAAAGCCACGGCTCATGGCAGTCAGTTTAATGCATTGTTTCTTGACTTCCCGAAAGTATTTCGCTTAGTTGCACACCAACGCTTACTAACAAAAGTTAACTGCGCATACAGTTTGTGCAGACAATGTTAACAGTAGCGTCAGACTTTTTGCAGATAATGCAGTTATCTGTAATGAAGTACTGTCTGAAAAAAAAAATCAGCACGAACACTGTTTAAGGTCACGAAAAGATGTTAGAGTGTTGCAAACGTTGGCAAATTGCTTCAAACAGTTAGAAATTGTGCACTTCACAAAATGCAAAAACTTGGTATCCTATGGCTGCAATATCAATGTGTCATGATAGGAATCAGTGAACTCATACAAATACCTGGGTGTAATAATTTGAGGGGATATGAAATTGAATGATCACATATGCTCAGTCGCAGGTAAAACAGATGGTAGATTTCGGTCCATTGGTAGTATACTAGAAAAGCGTAATCAGTTTATGAAGAAGGTTACTTAGAAAACACTCGTGTGACATATCCTGTGTAAGACCCAAACCAAGTAAGACTACTGGGGGAAACTGAACGTACAGAAAGAAGACAGCACGGATGCTCTCAGATTTGTCTGACTCGTGGTAGAGAGTTACAGAAACACTGAGAGAGATGAAATGCATACGCTTCAAGATGGCGTCAACTATCCTGCTAATACTTTATTAGAAATTTGCTAGTGAAGTGTATACTCGTACAAGGAGAAGCACCTTCCGCCATGCAGTTCACAGTGGTTTGCAGAGCGCGGACGTCAATGTAGATGTGGCAGACATTCTCATTCCGCTAAGTTCTACGCCTTTTGCTTTTTGCATAACTGGCAACTACGGAAACAAACAAATCAACTCCAAATTAATAGCATTTTGCAACTCAATGTATCTTTTTATACAAAACGAAATGTTCAGACTGAGTCACAAGCTCATCATCGTCCAGCCCAAACCGCTAAGGATAGAAACTTGGAAGTTGGAGAGCGTGTTCGTCTTGTACTGCAGGCCTCGTTGTAGAAGGGATTTTTCAAAATTCTGACGCTAAGGGGGTGAAATATGGTGTGAAAGGCTTTTTGAAAATACATCGCTATTAAGGCATTTTGAACCTAGGACCACGAAAACTGGTATCTGGTTTCTCGGTCAGAAATAAAAATATAGTGTTTTAGCACACTTAATGGTGTGAAATTGGAGCTGAAAGACTGTTTTGAAAAGCACATGTTATTAAAGAACTAGCAAACCATTTTAAAGTCTACATCTACAAAAATCGGTATTTAATTTCTTGGTTAGAATTAAAATAATGCGTGTTTCAGTGTTTTTGGAAATTCAACTCCTAAGGGGTATAGGCGATGAAAAGTTTTATGAAAGTATTTCATTACGAAAGCAGAACCGCTTTTTGGTCAGAAGTACATTCGGAAAATACCGCGCTTCTGTAGACTTAATTGGCGTGAAAAGTCTATGTGTTGCAATGCAAACTAAATTAGACAAAGCTATTTAAGTCACCACGACAAATCAGTACTGTCAGAATCTCATAGAAAACGAAACGGATCTTTAATTCATTAATTTTTCAGTGGACCTTGTACATGTATATAACATTATTTTTGTTGTAATTGCTAAACAAACGAACCATTATTGAAAAAAGAAATAGATACCACCTTTAAATACGATTCTGTGTACGGGAATATCCGCTTGAGATTAGAGAATTCAGTACGGAGTGTAATACTGGCGCTAATAGCTATAGAACGACTCACCTTATTTGTCTCTTTCTTTTTTTAACTCGCTATAAATAAAACCCGCTGGAACACTTTAATTACGCAAAGACAGACATATGTAAAAAGTCACTAACTCTTTTACAGTGTGTGGAATTAATAAAAAAATAAAAGAAAAGAAAGAAACAGTGTGCAGACCACCTAGTTTACACGAGCGAAGCAGCGGGAGCTTAGCTAGTAAGCTATATATATGTGTGTGTGTGTGTGTGTGTGTGTGTGTGTGTGTTCTGGTACATTTTGTATATATATATATATATATATATATATATATATATATATATATATATATATATATATCTTACTAGCTTAGCTCCCGCTGTCTATATATACAGGGTGTTACAAAAAGGTACGGCCAAACTTTCAGGAAACATTCCTCACACACAAAGAAAGAAAATGTGTTATGTGGGTATGTGTCCGGAAACGCTTACTTTCCATGTTAGAGCTCATTTTATTACTTCTCTTCAAATCACATTAATCATGAAATGGAAACACACAACAACAGAATGTACCAGCGTGACTTCAAACACTTTGTTACAGGAAATGTTCAAAATGTCCTCCGTTAGCGAGGATACACGCATCCACCCTCCGTCGCATGGAATCCCTGATGCGCTGATGCAGCCCTGGAGATAGGCGTATTGTATCACAGCCGTCCACAATACGAGCACGAAGAGTCTCTACATTTGGTACCGGGGTTGTGTAGACAAGAGCTTTCAAATACCCCCATAAATGAAAGTCAAGAGGGTTGAGGTCAAGAGAGCGTAGAGGCCATGGAATTGGTCCACCTCTACCAATCCATCGGTCACCGAATCTGTTGTTGAGAAGCATACGAACACTTCGACTGAAATGTGCAGGAGCTCCATCGTGCATGACCCACATGTTGTGTCGTACTTGTAAAGGCACATGCTCTAGCAGCACAGGTAGAGTATCCCGTATGAAATCATGATAACGCGCTCCATTGAGCGTAGGTGGACGAAACTAAAATGAGCTCTAACAGAAATTAAGCGTTTCCGGACACATGTCCACATAACATTTTTTCTTTACTTGTGTGTGAGGAATGTTTCCTGAAAGTTTGGCCGTACCTTTTTGTAACACCCTGTATATAGATATATGTTCTGGTAAATTTTGTTTGTGGGGTTTCAGAGAGTCCGAGAAAGCGATTCGGCTCGCGGCTCCCCCTGGACAGGTGAATGGTGAGTCGCCATTTGGTCCATGTCTGGCGCATATATATACTGCGGAAATTTGAGGAGATTCAATACGATGAGTGTCTGAGCTGGGAGTATTGATAACATTCGAACTCCTGCGACTCATATCCTCCTGGGGTGGGGATCGTCGACGGCCAGCTGGCCTCTCTCTGGCTGACACGCACTTCTGCTGTGCTCATGGGCCGAGTTCACGGCGGTAGTTTCCTCCGTCGGCGCTGCACTGAGGCACGGTAAGTACGTGGCATGTATTTGACGATGTCTAGACCACTTTTGCAAGCTTTAACTGTCTGTGCAATACGGCGATCTGTACAAAATAGTTTTGCCGCTGAAAGTCTCAAAAAATGGTTCTGAACACTATGCGACATAACTGCTGAGGTCATCAGTCCCCTAGAACTTAGAACTACTTAAACCTAACAAGGGAACCTCCCCATCGCACCCCCCTCAGATTTAGTTACAAGTTGGCACAGTGGATAGGCCTTGAAAAACTGAACACAGATCAATTGAGAAAACAGGAAGAAGTTGTGTGGAACTGTGAAAAAATAAGCAAAATATACAAACTGAGTAGTTCATGGGAAGATAGGCAACATCAAGGACACTGGAAACGCAGGAGCGCCGTGGTCTCGTGGTAACGTGAGCAGCTGCGGAACGAAAGGTGCTTGGTTCAAATCTTCCATCGAGTGAAAAGTTTGATTTTTATTTTCAGTTTATGTGACAAACTCTTATGTTTTCAGCACTTTTTGGGAGTGATTATCACATTCACAAGAAAACCTAAATCGGGCAAGGTAGAAGAATCTTTTTACCCATTCGCCAAGTGTAGAAGTTAGGTGGGTCGACAACATATTCCTGTCATGTGACGCACATGCCGTCACCAGTATCATATAGAATATATCAGATGTGTTTTCCTGTGGAGGAATCGGTTGACCTATGACCTTGCGATCAAATCTTGTCGGTTCCCATTGGAGAGGCACGTCCTTTCGTCTACTAATCGCACGGTTTTGCGATGCGGTCGCAAAACACAGACACTAAACTTATTACAGTGAACAGAGACGTCAATGAACGAACGGACAGATAATAACGATGCAAAAATAATGAAAGTAAAGTTTTCACTCGAGGGAAGATTTGAACCAAGGACCTCTCCTTCTGCAGCTGCTCACGCTACCACGAGACCACGGCGCTCCTGAGTTTACGGTCTCCATGATGTTGCCTATGTCACCCATGAACTACTCAGTTTGTATATTTTGCTTATTTTTTCACAGTTCCACACAACTTCTTCCTGTTTTCTCAATTGATCTGTGTTCAGTTTTTCAAGGCCTATCCACTGTGCCAACTTGTAACTAAATCTGAGGGGGGTGCGATGGGGAGGTTCCCTTGTAAGTAACATAAGGACATCACACACATCATGCCCGAGGCAGCTTTCGAACCTGCGACCGTAGCGATCGCGCGGTTCCAGACTGTAGCGCCTAAAACCTCTCGTCCACCCCGGTCGGCGGTTAATAACAGAAAATGGACTTATACTTAAATGTATTATGTAACGTGAGACATGATCACAACTGTTTTCTACATGTTTTGAAAGTCATTTTTCTTCAACTCACTTGGCTGAACTACAACAGCAAAAAGATGGACAGTGCTCCCACACCGGCAGCATCAGTAATCTGGTAGGTAAATTCAGTAAGAGCAAATCAGAATAGTCCATTCATTCCTTTGTGCTGGGGCTTAGGAGCCTCTACAGACTAGTTGAACAACACGGAGGGCGAGGTATTTACGGAAAGTTTTGAGAGACAAGTGGATGCAGACCATCCATCTCTGGCGGGATGCTGTCCCTCGTCGCCATTGTGGCATTAGGACATCTCCAGACTAGAAGCTGTTGCACACCGAAAATCCCAGCCACACTATGCAAACATCTCGCCACTGTGTGTCAGTGGGATGGGCTGTCCCATTAGGATTGCTAGGAAGAATACAACCTGTGTTGTTCTGGGAACCACTACAACAGATTTACATAGAGCATCCAGAGGGTGAGTCGTTATGCAAACATCTTTCTCGGCGCTGGATCCGCAGCTATGCATCTGTTATATTGCTAGAGGAGGCCGAAATGCACGCTATAAGCTCACGCAGGATGGCGTGAGGTCTGAAACAGGATACGTAATGAATGCTGTAAAGAAAAGTACGTAGCTTCTGGAACACTTAACTTTAATCCATCATTTGTATACATCGTTCTTGATGAGACATGCTTCATACGATAACTATCAATTGCTATGGCGCGTTGCTAGGTCGTAGCCATTAACTTAGCTGAAGGCTATTCTAACTATCTTCTCTGCAAATAAGCGAGGCTTCGTCAGTGTTGCATCGCTAGCTAAGTTATCCGTACAACTGGGGCGAGTGCTAGTAAGTCTCTCGAGACCGGCCGTGTGGTGGCGCTCGGTCTGCGATCACTGACAGTGGCGACACGCGGGTCCGACATGTACTAATGGACCGCGGCCGATTTAAAGCTACCACCTAGCAAGTGTGGTGTCTGGCGGTGACACCACAGCATCATTCCGCCAGCACCGTTGCCTAGGTAACACACGTTTTGACAGGTCTTTCTCAGGCGTCATGCATGAAAGAGATGCCACCACCTCGGCATTGCGGGACCCAAACTGACGCCTACGCGTGGTTCAGCAGCTGACGCCTATGTCGTCACTTTGCAGGGGCTGCCAGTGTATCAAGGCTCCCGGGGGGATGTGTGCAGCGTCGGTGGCGTTGACGTCGGGAGTCGGGCTCATACATGTGAAGGATATTGATTTAATTAATTTGTAAAATTAATTTGCTTAAATTTTTTATATCAACGTGGTGTTAGTGGTACAACAGTTAAGGGGAGGTTGTGGGTGGCTGGGCGAGTGGTTGGGTGACATGGAGCAGAACAGCAGGTTAAGTGCTGAACACTAGTTTAATTTGCATAATTAATTTGCATAATTTGTATGTAAAACGCGGTACAATAGTTTAAGGGGGTGGGGGTGATGTAGAAAACTACTTAACAGAACAATAGGTTAAGTGCCGGGAAAGGGTCAAACATTAGGTTGAGACATCTAGAGAGTTGTGCTGTACATTAGGTTTTGCAACATGTTTGCCCCATGTAATTACTTCGTACAAGACCTACATCTTTCCAAACAGCAGAAAATGACAAGCAACAGAAATCCAACACCGCAAACTGAATTTTTTATAAATAAACAACATAGCTTTGAATTTTCTGTTATGGGATTTCCGTATATTCCATACACTGCCAAGTATCCCATAAATTGTTTAAATAAACAATATTCCGCACATTTCCTAAATTGTTTAAACAATATTCCATATACTGCAATCAATTTCCAGATAAATTCTTTAACTAAATAAATAAACTATATTCCAGATACTGTCATAAATAATTAAACGATATTCTATACATTGTCTGAATTGTTTAAACAATATTCCATACACCGCAAACGAATTCCCTCCAAATGATCGACCAACTGAGTCTTTTTCCCGCTAATCTCTGGGGGGGAGGGTGAGAAAGGAGGGGGTTACCAGAGGAGGAGAGGTTAATTAATTGATCAATTTAGTTAAATAGTCAATCAAATTGATAAGTTTGAGAGGGGCTATCCCAATAACTCAGATCTGAATGTATACCTTTAGCAGCGAGGGGGAGGGGCGGGTTGGAGGTTTCCTGAGGGTTGGAGGGGAGGGGGGGGAGTCAGAAGGGGCAGAGGAACAATAGGTTAAGGACCTCTCAATCAAAAGGAATGATCCTTTGATAGAACAATAGGTTAAGGACCAGTTAATCGAAGGAGAGCAATAGGTTAATGACCTGTCAATCAAAGGAGAACAATAGGTTTGCCCATGAGTGCATAGCTTCTGCCCCTGATGTGTATATATATATAAAGTGGGGGGACAAGCTATGTTCTGGCGCATTTTGTAGTGCGAGTTGCGCTGCAGTCGGCAACACCTATATAACAATATAAGACAACAGGTGTCTGGCGCAGTTCTTAGATCGGTTACTGCAGGAATCCCATAAAACATCAAATCTCCGACATTGGTGCAGCCGAAAAAGATCCTGCAAGAACATGACCAATGACGAGCGAAGAGAATCGTTCAATGTGACAACCCTCCTGAAAATTGGTGAAGATTTCAATGTTGGGCTGTCAACAAGTATCAGTGTGTGAACCATTCAACAAAACATCATCGCTAAGGGCTTTCAGAGCCGATGGCCCACTTCTGTACCCTTGGTGACTGCATGATATAAAGCTTTACACGTCGCCTGGGCCTGTCAACACCAACATTGGACTGCTGATGACTGGAACCACGTTGCCTGGTCGGACGATTCTCGCTTCAAATTACATCGAACTGATGGACGTGAAGGGGAATGGAGACAACCCCATGAATCCATGGACCCTGCATGTCAGCAGGTGACTGCTCAAGCTGGTGGAGACGTTGTAATGGTGTGCGGCGTTTGCAGTTGGAATGATATGGGACCCTTGATATGCCTAGAGACGACTCTGACAAGTGACGCGTACGTAAGGATCCTGCCTGATCACCTGCATCTATTCATGTCCATTGTGCATTCCGACGGACTTCGGCAATTCCAGCAGAACAATGCAACGCCCCACACATCGATAATTGCTACAGAGTGCCTCCAAAAACACTCTTCTGAAATTAAACACTGCCGCTGGCCTCCAAACTCCCCAGACATGAAAATTATTGAGCATTTCTGGGATGCCTTGCAACGTGCTGTTCAGAAGAGATCTCCACGCCCTCGCACTCTTACGGATTTATGGACAGCCCTGCAGGATTGATGGTGTCAGCTTATGATTGTTAACATCTTCATCTCATCTCTAAAGCCCTCATTGTCTCAGAAAATAGTCTAATTTGCAAACCTTGTTTCAACGAAAGCAAATGTACGACTACTAAAATGATAGAAAACAGAGACGCATTCATACTACACAAATCACATCTATATTTCAGTTCCAGGGTGCTATCTTCCATGTGCGTGCCCGTTAAACCACCGTCATCTGTAGTGCAGAATGAATCTCCTTCTGGCCCAAAAGTTTGGGCTTTTCTTTAATTTCTGATTTATTATGACTACTGCAGGTTATCTGAAATCGGTAATGTGTTATCCTATGTAGACATAATATGATATAATTACCTATTAAACTGTTTCGGTAACAATCTGATGCGCTATTTCAAGTTACGACTAAGTCGGAGCGGCAACAATGTAGAGAAGTAGCTGGAAGATTTAGCTCACAGCGGTATCGCACAGAGGCATTTAAACAAACCTTAATAACTTGTACCCTCTGCCATTCACTTCACAGTTGTTTGCAGAGTATTGCTGGAGATGTAGAAATGTAATGCGATAATGGTGGCTTTGGGACTCTCGGTATGTAGACTACAATTGGACCGTTTGAGACGGGCCAGATACGGACCACGCCACTGGCGAGCGTTAAATAAGGCGCGTCGCTAAGTCGCAAATAAAAGTTTTAATTTTTTCCAGTTTCCGACCTATCGTCCCCTACTTTCCTAACAGCCCACGTACGTACGTGGATATTGTGAGGTTTACTGAACCATCTGCAATGGTTTGTGAAGAATCACCCTAAATATATCGTGTCAATATTGTTTCCTATGCAGTACCACATGTTCATATGTAGGAAAAATTACTGTAATATATCGAGTGGAATAAGTTTGGTTTGCAGTGTAGGCGAGCCGGCACGCTGCCTCTGGCGCTGCGAGGGAAAAATGAGAACAATGGAGGGCTAATAACGCTGTGTGCAATGACTCACAGGGCAGAAGCGGCTAGAGAGCCTTAACAGCCAGCATTAATATTCGCTGCAGTATCTAAAGCCAACTGTGAACAGTGTGTGTGTGTGTGTGTGTGTGTGTGTGTGTGTGTGTGTGAGTGTGAGCACTTTATGTCGCGGAGCAATGGGAGTCTTCAACTTCGTAGCGTCGACAGGCGAAGTATTTCCGCAAAGACTAGACACACTGCCCAAGGGAGCTTTTTTCTATTTTTTGGTCATCATTCTTCTTACTGGTTTTTATGTGGCTCGCCCCGAATTCCTCTCCTGTGCTAACCTCTTCATGTCATAGTAGTACTTGCAACCAACGTCCTCAATTATTTGCTGGATGTATTCCAATATCTTCCTCTACTGTTTTTGCTCTCTACAGCTCTCTCTCGTACCATGGAAGTCATTCCCTCATGTCTTAGCACATGCCCTATCATCCTGTCCCTTCTCCTTATCAGTGTTTTCCACATATTTCTTTCCTCTCCGATTCTGTGCAGAACCTCTTTATTACTTACCTTATCAGTCCATGTGGTGTCACCGCCAGACACCACACTTGCTAGGTGGTAGCTTTTAAATCGGCCGCGGTCCGTTAGTATACGTCGGAGCCGCGTGTCGCCACTATCAGTGATTGCAGACCGAGCGCCGCCACACGCCAGGTCTAGTCTAGAGAGACTCCCTAGCACTCGCCCCAGTTGGACAGCCGACTTTGCTAGCGAGAGTTCACTGGCTATATACGCTCTCATTTGCCGAGACGACAGTTTAGCATAGCCTTCAGCTACGTCATTTGCTACGACCTAGCAAGGCGCCATATTCAGTTACTATTCTGAACAGATAATATTGTGAATCATGTACCGTCAAGAGCGACGTTCATGATTAATGGATTAAAGTTAAGTATCAAACTAATTACGTCCGCTTTCTGAATTCTAATTCCTTGTCATGTTCCAGGCCTCACGTCAGTATAGTCCTTCCCTCCTCACGCCAGCCTGCGGGAGCTAAAACGCGTGCATTTCGGCATACACTAGTAACACGGTGTTGGCTCTTCTGCCAACACTAAAGTCCACCTGATTTTCAACATCCGTCTGTAGCACCACATCTCAAATGCTTCAATTCTTTTCTATTCTGGTTTTCCCACAGTCTGTGTTTCACTGCCACACAATGCTGTACTCCAGATGTACATTATCAGAAATTTCTTAGATTAAGGCCGATATTTGATATTAGTAGACGCCCTTTTTGCCATTGCTAGTCTGCTTTTGATGTCCTCCTTGCTCTGTCCGTCATTGGTTATTTTACTGCCTAGGTAGCAGAATTCCTTAACTTCAACTACTTCGTACCTTCAAACCTAGTGTTAAGTTTCTCGCTGTTCTCATTTCCACTACTTCTCATAACCTTTGTCTTTCTTCGATTTACTCTCAGTCCATACTCTGTACTCATTAGACTGTTCATTCCGTTCACCAGATCATGTAATTCTTCTTCACTTTCACTCAGGATGCAATGTCATCAGCGAATCGTATCATTGATATCCTTTCACTTTGAATTTTAATTCCACACCTGAACGTTTCTTTTATTTCCGTCATTGCTTCCTCGATGTACAGATTGAATAGTAGGGGCGAAAGGCTACAGCCTTGTCTTACACCCTTCTTAATACGAGCACTTCGTTCTGGGTTTTCCACTCTTATTATTCCCTCCTGGCTGTTGTACATATTGTATATGACCCGTCTCTCCCTATAGCTTACCCCTACTTTTCTCAGAATTTCGAACGTTTTGCACCATTTTACACTGTCGAACGCTTTTCCCAGGTCTTGATTTTTCTTTAGCCTTGCTTCCATTATTAACCGCAATGTCAGAATTGCCTCTCTCGTGCCTTTACCTTTCCTAAAGCCAAACTGATCGTCATCTATCGCATCCGCAATTTTCTTTTCCATTCTTCTGTATGTTATTCTTGTAAGCAACTTGGATGCATGAGCTGTTAAGCTGATTCTGCGATAATTCTCGCACTTGTCAGCTCTTGCCGTCTTCGGAATTGTGTAGATGATGCTTTTCCGAAAGTCAGATCGTATGTAGTCAGACTCATAATTTCTACACACCAACGTGAATAGTCGTTTTGTTGCCACTTCCCCCAATGCTTTTAGAAATTCTGATGGAATGTTATCCATCCCTTCTGCCTTATTTGACTGTAAGTCCTCCAAAGCTCTTTTAAATTCTGATTCTAATACTGGATCCCCTATCTCTTCTAAACCGACTCCTGTTTCTTCTTCTATCACAACAGACAAATCTTCCCCCTCATAGAGGCTTTCGATGTATTCTTTCCACCTATCCGCTCTCTCCTCTGCATTTAACAGCGGAATTCCCGTTGCACTCTTAATGTTACCACCCTTGCTTTTAATATCACCGAAGGGTGCTTTGACGTTCCTGTGTGCTGAGTCTGTCCTTCCGACAATCATTTCTTTTTCGATTTCTTCACGTTTTTTCTGGAGCCATTTCGTCTTAGCTTCGTTGCTCTTCCTACTTATTTCTGTATTCCTGAGTTTCCCGGAACATTTTTGTACTTCCTCCTTTCATCGATCAATTGAAGTACTTCTTCTGTTACCCATGGTTTCTTCCCAGTTACCTTCTTTGTGCCTATATTTTCCTTCCCAACTTCTATGATGGCGGCCCTTTTTGGGTATGTCCATTCCTCTTCAACTGTACTGCCTACTGAGCTATTCCTTATGTTGTATCTATAGCCTTAGAGAACTTCAACCGCATCTCGTCATTCCTTAGTAGTTCCGTTCAAATGGTTCAAATGGCTCTGAGCACTATGGAACTTAACATCTATGGTCATCAGTTCCCTAGAACTTAGAACTACTTAAACCTAACTAACCTAAGGACATCACACAACACCCAGTCATCACGAGGCAGAGAAAGGTAGTTCCGTATCGCACTTCTTTGCGTATTGATTCTTCCTGGCTAATGTCTTAAACTTCAGCCTACTCTTCATCACTCCTATATTGTGATCTGAGTCTATCCCTGCTCCTGTGTACACCCTACAATCCAGTATCTGATTTCGGAATCTCTGTCTGACCATGATGTAATTTAACTGAAATCTTCCCGAATTACCAGGCCTTTTCCGACTATACCTCCTCTTCTTGTGATTCTTGAACAGAGTATTCGCTATTACTAGCTGAAACTTGTTACAGAGTTCAATTAGTCTTTCTCCTCTCTCATTCCTTGTCCCAAGCCCATATTTTCTTGTAACCTTTTTTACTACTCCTTCCCCTACAACTGCATTCCGGTCTCCTATGACTATTAGATTTTCATATCCCTTTACATACTGTGTTACCCTTTCAATATCTTCATACACCTTCTCTATCTCTTCATCTTCAGCTTGGGACGTCGGCATGTATACCTGAACAATCGTTGTCGGTGTTGGTTTGCTGTCGATTCTGATACGAACAACCCTATCGCTAAACTGTTCACAGTAACATACTCCCTGCCCTACCTTCCTATTCATAACGAATCCTACTCCATTATACCATTTTCTGCTGCAGTTATTATTACCCTATTCTCATCTTGTGGTGTGACCGCCAGACACCACACTTGCTAGGTGGTAGCCTTTAAATCGGCCGCGGTCCGTTAGTATACGTCGGACCCGCGTGTCGCCACTATCAGTGATTGCAGACCGAGTGCCGCCACACGGCAGGTCTAGAGAGACTTCCTAGCACTCGCCCCAGTTGTACAGCCGACTTTGCTAGCGATGGTTCACTGACAAATTACGCTCTCATTTGCCGAGACGATAGTTAGCATAGCCTTCAGCTACGTCAATTGCTACGACCTAGCAAGGCGCCATTATCAATTGCTATTTATCTTGTGATGCATGTACCGTCAGACCGATGTTCACCAATTATGGATTAAAGTTAAGTATTCCAGAAGCTACGTACTATTTTTGCTACTATAAAGACCTTGTCGTGTTCCAGACCTCACGCCATCCTGCGTGAGCTTAAACGCGTGCCTTTCGGCTACCTGTCATAGTGGATTGGCTGTCTTGCCAGTCCACAACACATCTGACCAGAAATCCTTGTCTTCTTTCCACTTCACTTCACTGACCCCTACTGTATCTAGGTTGAGCTTTTGCATTTCCCTTTTCAGATTTTCTATTTTCCCTACCACTTTCAAGCTTCTGACATTCCACGCCCCGACTCGGAGAACGTCATCCTTTAGTTGATTATTCAATCTTTTTTCTGATGGTAACCTCCCCCGTGGCGGTCCCCTCCCGGAGATCCGAATGAAGGACTATTCCGGAATCTTTTGCCAATGGAGAGATCATCATGACACTTCTTCAATTACAGGCCACATGTCCTTTAGATACACGTTACGTGTCTTTAATGCAGTGTGGTTTGCATTGCCTTCTACATCCTCATGCCGTTGATCATTGCTGATTCTTCCGCCTTTAGGGGCAGCTTCCCACCCCTAGGACAAGAGAGTGCCCTGAACTTCTGTCCGCTCCTCCACCTTCTTTGACAAGGCCGTTGGCAGAATGAATCAAAGACGCTACTCTTAGACCACAGGTTTTCTAATGGGAACATAGTGAACGACATTTTGTTATTGTCAGAAGCTTGTCTCAGCCTCAGGTCACACAAGTAATATCAGTACCGGTACCGATTTTTCTTTTTAGCAATCCTACATCAGATGATCTGCTTAAAAAGAAGGGAAAAGGATAATATTAAAAGACTTGGACGCAAAATCACGCATCAAGCTCCCTTCTGTGGGTCTGACACACAGTTTACGGAGTCTGTCTGTAAATCAGAGCGGGTGTAGTCGTAAATTGATACACAGGATGTCCACATGAAACCTCCCTAATTTCAAAATGCAATAAAAAAGTCCTTGAGACATAGCTACTTGCGGTTGGGAGCATTATGTACAGCAACTCAAAAAGCTTTGTACAAAACATTGATACACCTGTACATCAGTTCCTTTCGTATCCCATAAATTACTAGATGATACTGTGTTTCAGTCTTTGCGTGCACAAATATGTCTGGGGTGTTATTTGGTATTGCATCCACAATTCTCCTGCAGAAATCAATAGCGTCACGTATAGCCTCAGAATACACAATGTTTCTCACATAACCACACAGGAAAAAGATTCAGAGAGGTTATTTCCAGAGATCACGATGACCAATGGTTGGTCCATCAGGCCTTATCCACTGCTGTGACAATGTTGAAAAGTGGCAAGTCATTTCGCATGCCCCATTTCATTTAATGTAAGAATAAGACACTAACTAGAGGATAATTACAGGGCAGAATGCGATAATAACGTTTTATTAAAGCGAATTGGATTACAGTGGATGTATGTACCTACTTCTAACTAACTTCATATCAGTCACACACAGTTGATGTTCCTGAGAGATACTGAGTCTTGCCTTTATTTACCATTCTGATGTAGGCTGAAGCAGTGAATTAAAATTGCGCCAGCTCTGTGATTCGAACGCGAATCTCCTTCTTAATACGCAGATTCGCTACCTTCTGCCAATGTGGTTTAATTCAACGCTTCAGCCTACATAGAAGGGATAGGCAAAATAATGAGAACAGTGGTAGTAATGGGATGGTTGTATTTGACGGTCAACAACGCAGGTAAGACATGTGTCGCGCTGGACCGTGCGTGTTCAGTGGAGACAAGGCATCAGTGCAGGTGTTTACGAGTAGTGCACACTTCGTATTTGCATTCAGAGGCCGAGGTCAACGTGCAATGAAAGATCTAACACAGTTCGAAAGAGGGCAGATTGTGGCGGCCCGATTAGCTGGTGCATCAGTAATCATGACAGACAATTGATTGAATGTTTCAAGAGCAACTGTTTCAACTATCAAGCCAGCCTACACACAACAGGGAAAGACATCATCATGTAAACGTGATAGTGGGCGTAAATCAAAACCAAATGACAGAGATCGTCATACGCTAACACGAATTGTAACGAAACTAAACAGAACTATGGTGGCTAAAGTGACTGCAGAGCTCAATAGCCATCTTCGAGACCTCGTATCTATCGACACGACGCTGTCCACCTAGAACTCCATAAAGCGAATATTCATGGGCGATGTGCTATACCGAAACCATTAGTGACGACAACCAAAGCAAAGAAGCGTAAAACATGGTGTCAGGAGGCCGGCCGGTGTGGCCGAGCGGTTCTAGGCGCGTCAGACTGGAACCGTGCGACCGCTACGGTCGCAGGTTCGAATCCTGCCTCGGGCATGGATGTGTGTGATGTCCTTAGGTTAGTTAGGTTTAAGTAGTTGTAAGTTCTAGGGGACTGATGACCTCAGATGTTAAGTCCCATAGTGCTCAGAGCCTTTTGAACCATTTCGAATGGTGTCAGGAGCATAAACTCTGGACGGCTGATCAATGGAAACACGTCATATGGTCCGACGAGTCAACGTTTTCGTTATTTCCAACAAAGGACCGGGTTTACGTCTGGAGAACGCCACAAGAGGCCTACAAACCTGATTGCTTGATTCCAACGGTTAAGCATTGAGATGGAAGTCTTATGGTGTGGGCAGCCATATCATGGTATTCTGCTGGTCCCATCATCACTCTCAAAGACCGTGTTACAGCAAACGATTACGTGAACATGGCAGGTGATCAGGTGCACTCCATGATTCAAATGTTGTTTCCCAACAAATGCCATATTTCAGGACGACAATGCACCCATTCACACAGTCAGGACAGTACAATCGTGGTATGAGGAGCATGCAACTCCAGCGTCTTCCTTGGCCACCACAGTCCCCGGACTTGAACATTATCGAATCCTTGTGGGCAGTATTGAAGCGCAGACTCCGGAGCAAATTTCCGCCTCCCTCGTCACTACAGGAGTTAGTTGAGTGATCGAAGAGTGGCATAACATTCCACTGGAAACTATACAATCATTATGTGCCAGTATTCCAAGAAGAATCGCAGCTGTATTACGGGCAAATGGGAGTCCAACCATTTATTAATAAACCGTTCCCAAGTAAATACGTGTGTTCACATTATTTTGCCTATTCCCTTGTGCTTATCGTTACTTCATATAAAATACACTTAACACGTTACAGGTCTTCCTTTTCTCTATACTTTCTATGAGTGGGAATGAGAAGCTTGCTGGATCTGGGTCGGCCAAGACAGTTATCGACAAAACGAAAAAAGATGCTCTCTGTCACTAGCACAGGCTGTCAGCCTCTGGTGTTGACTCCATGAAAGTCACCATGCCGGGCCATCCATGGAAATATCAGCTTTTGTACGTTTACGACAGAGCCCTGCTCTGCGGCCGGGCTGAGGCTAGGGAAGGCACTCTGTCATCGGGGGGCCGCCTCTTTCACATGTCCTGAAAAGTGCCTTCAGAAGATAACAAACTGACACTTACCTAAAGAAACACTGCTTGCAGAAAAATAAGAGCCTGACCTCGAGCGCAGCTTTTTACTTTACGAGGATCTCTGCTGGGCATGAAAACACGTGGTTGGCAATAATAAAGGGTGTCCGAAAAGTCTTTCCCTGATTACATAAATTGATAACTCAGGCTAGAA
Source organism: Schistocerca americana (assembly GCF_021461395.2). Lineage (NCBI taxonomy): Eukaryota > Metazoa > Arthropoda > Insecta > Orthoptera > Acrididae > Schistocerca > Schistocerca americana. The sequence goes on from NC_060119.1 coordinate 212,045,695, forward strand.
GTAAGATACAAATATGAAACTGGTGTCTAATTGTTTACAAACTATCAAAGTTTTTTTCACACATCAGTAAACTTCCACATGAGCACCCTTGGTAGCACGTAGCACATCTAGACGATATTCAATTTCCGTCCGCACACTAGCCAACATCACTGGAGGGATCGATTCAACGACAATGGTTATCCGTTGCCGCAGGGTTTCAAGATCTGGTACACATGTTCGGTAGACCTCGTCCTTGACATAACCCCATAAAAAGAAGTCTAATGGTGTTATGTCAGGAGAGCGTGGAGGCCAAACCGTTGGCCCATCACGACCAATCCATCGCCCAGGAAAGGTCATATCGAGATAGGCACGGACGTCCAATCCCCAATGAGGCGGTGCACCGTCTTGCTGAAACAAGACATCGGGGTAATACTGAAGCAGCTGAGGAACTGCATACAGTTGCAACATGCTCAGATATACTGCAGATGTGATGGTAGCCTCAGCGAAGAAGAATGGCCCAATAATTCGATCGTGCAGTAGCGCGCGCCAAACATTCACCTTTGGACTGCCTCTGGTGCACTCCATGACCTCGCCTAAAACAGAAAAAAAACTTTGGTAGTTGTAAACAATTTGACACAAGTTTCATATTTGTATCTTACTTCTAGCCTGAGTTATCAATTTATGTAATCAGGGAAAGACTTTTCGGACACCCTGTATTTGTGATGTCAGCAGCAGCTTTCAGAAGAAGAAGAGCGGATCGAAATGTCATTGGCGTTTTTTCATGCCGCGTTTTTATTGGCAGGAATTTTGTGCACGAAGTAACCTTGTCATTGGCTGTATGAGTGTTCATATTCCGCCATTGGTGGCCACGTCCTCTTAAAATAGGCACATATAATGAAAGTTTTAAATATTAACGTATTGTCAAAGAGCATAAGCGATTTATCGATTACACTGCGAGGCAGCTATCGCTGAGGCAGAGTGTGTGTATGAAAGCGCTTATGTTAGGTGGCGCAGTAGTGGGCAGTTGTTGCTCGGGGGTAGCAGGAGTAGCGCGCCAGAGGTTGACAGTGTCTGTTGCGATCCTCCGGAGTGGGCAGTCGCTTAGTATTAAATATTCTGTGTGATAATTTAGGTGTTGGGTATTAATGATTTATGGAAGAAATAAGATCTGAAGTATAATTAATTAAGAAAATGCTACATATATTATTATGAAATTTTGACGAAGAATCTTTCTACATAATGTTACATCGATCTACAATAAGCTAATCAATATTCATCTATTTATACGCTTTTGCTGTAGATCGAATTTGAATGAGACCAGCTTTGTGTGTAACCACAAGTTTTTTATTGTAGTTCTTGTAAAGATCATTTGTTTGCGTATATTTAATTTTTATGATATGACTTAACACTTGCAAGTCAGTTTCACAATATACGCACATCAAAAAAACTTTTGCATCACCCTAGTTCCCAGAACTCCTGAAGATAGGCGTTGACTGTGGATATTGTATCACAGACACAGTCCCTTAGACTGTTCAGAGATGTCACTAAACCCACCCAAAGATGTAAACAACCATGCATGAGCAGCCCCTATAAGACAGAGGGAGTCCGACAGCTGATCAGTTCCAGTCATTCCATCAGGAAGGAGGTACACGGCTCTGTAGTTGAACCATGCCTAGACGGTCACTACCGCGGTTCGATCGCGTCCGCATTGTTACTTTGTGCCAGGAAGGGCTCTCAGCAAGGGAAGTGTCCAGGCGTCTCGGAGTGAACCAAAGCGATGTTGTTTGGACATGGAGGAGATACAGAGAGACAGGAACTGTCGATGACATGCCTCGCACAGGCCGCCCAAGGGCTACTACTGCTGTGGATGACCGCTACCTACGGATTATGGCTCGGAGGAACCCTGACAGCAACGCCACCATGTTGAATAATGATTTTCATGCAGCCACAGAACGTCGTGTTACGTCTCAAACTGTGCACAATAGGCTGCATGATGCGTAACTTCAGTCCCGACGTCCAAGGCGAGGCCCATCTTTGCAACCACGACACCATGCAGCGCGGTACAGATGGGCCCAACAACATGCCGAATGAACTGCTCAGGATTAGCATCATGTTCTTTTCACCGATGAGTGTCGCGCATGCCTTCAACCAGACAATCGTCAGAGACGTGTTTGGAGGCATCCCGGTCAAGCTGAACGCCTTAGACACACTGTCCAGTGAGTGCAGCAAGGTGGAGGTTCCCTGCTGTTTTGGGGTGGCATCATGTGGGGCCGACGTACGCCGCTGGTAGTCCTGGAAGGCGCCGTACCGGCTGTACGACACGTGAATGCCATCCTCCGACCGATAGTGCAACCATATCGGCAGCGTATTGGCGACGCATTCGTCTTCATGGACGACAATTTGCGCCCCCATCATGCACGTCTTGTGAATGACTTCCTTCTGGATAACGACATCGCTCGACTAGATGGTTCAAATGGCTCTGAGCACTATGGGACTCAACTGCTAAGGTCACTAGTCCCCTAGAACTTAGAACTAGTTAAACCTAACTAACCTAAGGACATCACAAACATCCATGCCCGAGGCAGGATTCGAACCTGCGACCGTAGCGGTCTTGCGGTTCCAGACTGCAGCGCCTTTAACCGCACGGCCACTTCGGCCGCCTCGCTCGACTAGAGTGGCCAGCATGTTCTCCAGACATGAATCCTATCGCACATGCCTGGGATAGACTGAAAAGGGCTGTTTATGGACGGCGTAACCCACCAACCACTCTGAGGTTGGTTCAAATGGCTCTGAGCACTATGGGACTTAACATCTATGGTCATCAGTCTCCTAGAACTTAGAACTACTTAAACCTAATTAACCTAAGGACATCACACACATCCATGCCCGAGGCAGGACTCGAACCTGCGACCGTAGCAGTCGCGCGGCTGCGGATTGAGCGCCTAGAACCGCTAGACCACCGCGGCCGGCCCACTCTGAGGGATCTACGCTGAATCGCCGTTGAGGAGTGGGACAATCTGGACCAACAGTGCCTTGATGAACTTGTGGATAGTATGCCACGACGAATACAGGCATGCATCAACGCAAGATGGTTCAAATGGCTCTGAGCACTATGGGACTCAACTGCTGAGGTCATTAGTCCCCTAGAACTTAGAACTAGTTAAACCTAACTAACCTAAGGACATCACAAACATCCATGCCCGAGGCAGGATTCGAACCTGCGACCGTAGCGGTCTTGCGGTTCCAGACTGCAGCGCCTTTAACCGCACGGCCACTTCGGCCGGCTCAACGCAAGAGCACGTGCTACTGGGTATTAGAGGTACCGTCGTGAACAGCAGTCTGGACCACCCCCTCTGAAGATCTCGCTGTGTGGAGGTACAACATGCAATGTGTGGATTTCATGAGCAATAAAAAGGACGGAAATGATGTTGATGGTGATCTCTATTCCAATTATCTGTACAGGGTCCGCAGCTCTCGGAACCGAGGTGATGCAAAACTTTTTGATGTGCATAGTAAGATTTTCAAGTAAGATATATTACAGTCATTCTCCTCAGTAATGTTCCGGCTTCCCAATTCCAAATCGTATTTATTTTAAAAAATTCTAAATGTGTCTTAGTCAAATATCTTGCATTTTGGCTTTTGTAACTGTAGTTAGTTTAGTACTGCTGAGAGCAGAAGAACGCGTTATCCAAGACGACACCAATGCGAGGTAAGAAATTAATTTCACACAGTTCATGGATTTTCGCAGAGAGACCACTGTTGTACTTATTCAGATTTACAAGGACGTAGAAAGATCGAATAGATCTGAATGCAGTTAACTCCAATTTGTCATTATCGCGCACAGATTTTAATTAGTTTGGGTTTACTGTTTTTCTTTTCTAGCTAGTGGACAGATTGTTTAAAACATGGCGAGGAAAATATACAGATACGCGTAATCAGATACGCAATCAGCACACTACTTGATGTAAGTGTTCTTTGTTAAACATCAACATCACACCTTACTTTAGACATACACGTTACACTCTTTGCCTGGGAAGAATAAGAAGGCTGTACGGTTTAGCTAAAAACCAAAAAGTCTGCTGAGAAACAGAAGTGGAGAGCAGTGCACATTTGGCGTGCATATCAACATACGACAAGGGCCCAGTGTTGGTGTCAATAGAGCCTCGACGCTTGTCCTGTACTGCAAAGCCACACGCAAGATCAGTGTTCTGCACATCTCATACTGATTAACAACGGTGGGCGTAATTAGCACCATGTGCATCATTAGAGGACTCTTGGTTTGCATTTGTTCAAATCATTGTGATCATCAAGTCTGAAGTCCAGCATTGCTTTAATAGATGCATGGGTTTCACAATTACTATCAGGCCAACAGCCACTGTATTCGTTTGGATAAAAGTATGTGAATAATTTTCAGAACTTCAGTTGCATCTAAGGGGCATGGTTTCCTGTCCGTTTAAGTAATGCTGATAACCAGTAAGTTTACATAGTAGAATTCACATAGGCGACGTTTCTGAAGTCAACTGATATTCATTCACAGTCAGATCCGTTTAATGTGTGCTTCAATTGAACAAATTAATGTTTTAAGCCAAAGGCTGTTTCTGTTAACACCTTCCATTCATATCAGATTTATTTCTTTGTAATTCTCCATTTTAGGATGCATAGCTATGGCCGTAAATTCTTTGTGACATCCATTTCATTCTGCATAACAATCACAGCTTCGGTCTTATAGGCGTGTCTGACTCATTGTGAAATTTCTGGTCAGTGTAAATATGTTTACAAGCAAGGAGTTTCGCAACGTTTCGCCAATGTAAGCTCCAATGTCGTGGTGCACCATCGTGCTGGAAGATATTATTTGGTTGAAGGGGAAGATTCTGAGGGACAGTAAATTGCTCAAGCAAGTCCAAATAAACGGTTTCTGTAGCAGTTTCCTCGATGAAGAAAAGTGGGTCAGTTATGTCGTCTTTCGTCAACCCTCACCACACATTCGCCTTTTCGCTGTCTCTGACATGTTCCCGAAAAAAGTGGGGGTTTCCCGATCGTAAGCTGCTAGTGGTGTGCCGATGAACTTTCCCACGTGTGTGGAAGATTGCTTCGTCATAGAAAACAGTTCTTAGATACTGGGGTTTTTGCCAGATCCGGACAAATGCCTCAATAGCAAATACGTACCGGAGCTACAAGTCCTTTCGCTTCAATGTTTACACAATTTGAACTTTGTAAAAGTGCAAGCGAAGTCATTTATTGAGCACGATGAGGGCGATGGATGTTTAGCTCTCGTTATGCTCGCGCTTCTTTCGGAAGTGTCTCTGATCTTCTCTTTCATTTCATCATATGTGTGTTTTCTGGCAGAATATTTAAGACTTCCACTAGCTAGGAACGTGTCATACCTAGCCTTAATTGTGTTAACGTCTTCTTTTTAAATTTACGTCTTTTCTTTGGACAGCAGTGATTTCGTTTTCGCATATTACACCACATTTTGGTGCCTCTCTTGACGTGTAGTCATTAATGTGATTATTTAGTAGCTGAAGTGGAACAAATGGATTCATGTAGAGAAAAATCGACATAGAACTTCTTGAGTTACTTTATGTGATGTATTTATGGATCAAGATTTTGTTTTAATTGCAATTGGAAATCAGGGAGATTTCATGTGGCTCTGAGCACTATGGGACTTAACATCTATGGTCATCAGTCCCCTAGAACTTAGAACTACTTAAACCTAGCAAACCTAAGGACATCACACAACACAATTCCATGTGGACACCCTGTATTGTGACAAGGTATAATGACTAACTGTTATAAAGCAAAGGACCTCATTAACTTGTAACAGAAACTAATTAAGAAGTGGATGAGCAGCTTATGTGTTGAATGCGAAATTCAAATTGAAATTTGTTGTGTTAACAGAGTAAAAGCGTCTGGACAGATCGCTCGTCCCTTTTCTATATATAAAGCGAGAGTAATCTTCCGCGCTGACAACGAACTTGGACAGAAAATACGGCATAAGGAAAGTGTAGTTGACAATAAATACTCAAAAGTCCGGTTGTATTACATAAAACGTGGTTCGTGTCAAAAATTTTACAAAAGTCAAACGGCCAGATGTTTTGATGTCTTTAACGAAAACTATAGCGTTGTTAGTAATGAAACAACTTTTCTTTCTCATGTTTAAAATATATAGACTAAAGTACGACAATAGATCATTATTATGCTCGTAAGCAATACCATTTTGACACCCTCAAAGAGCTTTCTGCATCACTGATTACTAGGTTTCCCTTTGAGAAGGCTTCCTCTGAACATTCTTAATAATATACTCACGGTTTAAGAGTTACCAGCTGTATACTATTACGTAGTCAACTGTTGCCTCGAGTTCCAACAATTACAGCGCAGATACGTTCTCATCGCAAGCTCTTCTCCTGGTCCGTTCAGCTGACGAGTTACTGTGGAACCTATTCAAATGCATATAGAAGTTACTTTGATTTCTAATTTATTTTCCTAGTATTTTGCTATACTCAGTTTTCTTTCTTTCCGAACAGATCATCTGATGATGGCTTACGAAAAAGTCGAAATATGTAATGATACTATTTATGTGACCTGGGGCTGAAAAACACAATGATTTAAAGTATTTCTAATCCAGATAGAAATGTATAAAAATGTTGGCAATGGTTTTCATAACGACTGTCAGCGTAAGTACGTAAAATTGTATTTTATTCTTTTGAGCATCGTTAAACCGAGTCACATAAACTGTGTCAGTTTTCTGCTCTATCCCAGAAATAAAACTGGTTCTCATTTCAAATGATAATTAATCTTTTGAGGTAGAAGCACCGTAAACACTAAAATTAGTGTTTCGCTTTTCAAATAATGTTAACTGAAACGTATCTCATTAACGAGAACTGTAGACAACGTTTAAAGTAACGATATCGTTACAAAAGTACATTCAGTTTTCTTCATTCTCAACTTAAAAGAAATCAAAGCACAGTTTAAAATAAATGGTAGAAACTGTTTACTAATTGCATCTCTCAAAGATGAAACTGACTAGCAATTACATTTCAAATAATGTTTCAACTAATCTGATTTCCAAGTTCTATTTCTTAAGTTATACATTGTGATTTGATGCGTATGTTTTTTTAATGTGTATATTTGTTCGAGTTCTGTTGTTTTGGGTTGATGAATGACAGCATTATTTCGTTTTCTTGCGGAAGTACCTGTAGTACATGTCTCAGTCAACCTAACTGGAAGAAAGAATGCTATGATTAGTTCAAGTGGTGAAACTGCACAGTTAATGTAGATATGTGTTACTCTGATGCACAACGAAACACATAGTTACGTCGATGTCGTAAATGTTTACATTCATACAGTATTGGCGTTGTTTTCATAACTTTTATAATTTCAAAGCTTTCAGAAAACAGTTAGTGATTTTCACATGAACAATTAGACTCTTTCAACACAGCAAATCGCATTCGAAAGGACGACGGTTCAAACCTGCGTCTGGCCATCGTGATTTAGGTTTTCCGTGGTTTTCCTAAATCGCTTAAGTCAAATGCCGGGATGGTTACTTCGAATTGGCACGACCGATTTCCTCTCCGTCCTTCCCTCAACCGAGCTTGAGCTCCGTCTCTAATGACATCTTTGTCAAAGGGATGTTAAACACTAATCTTCTCCTCTTTCATAGTAAATCTACTCGATCACGAATGGCATAGTTTAAGTCCATTTGAAGGACGACCTTTTGCATAAATTAATTGAGTATTGCGTTAGTGTCCAAAACGCCCTCACAGTAATGTATAATTGCTCAAAGTGGTACTCCACACTGGAATTTGCTGGCTAAGTCATTAGTGGGTGGTAGCGAGCAGTATATTTGTCCGTAATTTCGGACTGAATACCTTGTCGTGTTAACAAAGGCCACACAAAAACATGGTCATCTTAAATACCAGATAACACATACAGGTTATTGTGTAGATTAAAAAAACTGCTATGATTACAAAACTTTGTAGCCAAGATAATGCAACAGAGCTGCAAATCTGCTTCGGAAAAAGAAAATTACTTTTATTTGTTATTTTAATCTGACAAAAAAAGGATTAATCTAGATAATGATTTTTCATATAACTGTTATTATAATTTCCGGCTAAATTAGACAATTTTCAGGTTTAAAAGTAAAACATAGGAGGACGGTTTTGTTTTACATCTCAAGATGGCCTCGTTGACTCGAAACTTTTAATTACAGTTAAATGAATGACGTTATCTAGACAGTCTGGTTCGTAAAATAATAGTACAAGGTCACCACTAGTTCTTGCGACACAATGCCGCATTTCTGTGAATCTCTTTTGCAGCTGTCAGAAACTGCGTTGTTTGGTAAACAAGAGAGGAAGGTGACATAGCCGCGGAGGTAATGTCGTTAGGAAGTAAATATTTCTGTTACTTCACCAAGGTTAACGTATATTGTAATAGCTGTTTTGTTTCTGCCGTCTAGTTACTTTCTAAAACCCTTCGCATATGAAACAACTCCAGCTACTTTCAGAAAGGCTCGGTCTTGTATTTAGCAAGCAGCATTTTGCGAAAAGTGTCTGTCGCCACGCGCCTTCACTTTCACGGGAGAAAGCGCGTCTTTGTCAAGGTTACCATTGAGTCCTGTTACTTCTGTGAGGAGGCATTCTCTTCCGCCGCGAGGACAGTGCAAGCCAGTTGTCAAACAGGCTAATACCAGTGGGACTTTCAGGCACTTGTCGTGCTCATGTAGAGAATGAATTAGAAAGTAGAATGCAAGGAGCATCAGTGATTTGCATCTAGTTCAAAATGGTTCAAATGGCTCTAAGCACTATCGGACTCAACATCTGAGGTCATCAGTCCTCTAGACTTAAAACTACTTAAACCTAACTAACCTAAGGACATCACACACATCCATGCCCGAGGCAGGATTCTAACCTGCGACCGTAGCAGCAGCGCGGTTTCGGACTGAAGCGCCCAGAACCGCTCGGCCACAGCGGCCGGCTCGCATCTATTCCACATCAACTTCTACATATACAGGAGACCAGAAACAGTCTGAAAACCTTGTTCAGGGTAGTTTGTACTGAGAAAAAAATGGTTCAAACGGCTCTGAGCACTATGGGACTCAACTGCTGTGGTCATAAGTCCCCTAGAACTTAGAACTACTTAAACCTAAGTAGCCTAAGGACATCACACACATCCATGCCCGAGGCAGGATTCGAACCTGCGACCGTAGCGGTCGTGCGGTTCCAGACTGTAGCGCCCTTAACCGCTCGGCCACTTCGGCCGGCTGTACTGAGAAATAACTATCAAGAAAGAATTCGATAGGTTTCACCGTTTCTGAGAAGCTTTGTACGGAAGTAAGCCAATCGGGCTGTTGCATGCGCAAATTCAAGCGGTCCTCCAGAGACGGTGTCATTCCTAAAAAACCGAAAAGAGAACGATCCAAAATTTGGACACGCGACGGCAGTAAGCATAGAACCCAAGCAAAAGGCGAAGCAGTCTCATGTGCTATCATCTACGCTATGAGAACAGCTGACACTAATTGTATCTAGCTGACAGCTTGAATTCGCGCGCGTACTGGATAACTTCAATGCTAGTTAACTCGGAAACGACGCAAAGTATCGATTTTTTTCTTAATAATTATTTCTCGGCAGAACCTTCCATGCAACACCCTTACAAGCTTTTCAGACTGTTTCTGACCAGCCCATTATTTCATATTGTTCCTGCTTATGAGTCCGTTAACTGATAATCCGACACCAAGCCTGCCTATAAGTTGCGCGAACTTTCATATAATAGAGGTCAGACTTCCGTAGGCAAGCCAATGAAATAAAAATATGTAAAGAGAATAAAATACTGGCTTTGCATTTACATTTTGTTTGTGGGTTCACTTTTATCGCACAGGGCACCAAAACAGTTTATATATTTTAAGATTCTTTCGTCCGTAGTCAAGGCAAAAGCTGCTGTATCTAACATGGAACTAAAATATTGTAAATACTGTCACTGTAATAAAATAAACCCTTAGCTATACAAGATATTATCAAATGAAATGCTTTAAACTGCTTTGTGGCTGTAGCTGTGGAAAAAGACGTGAAATATTTTGTAATACTGGAAATTGCCGCGTAATGGCGGATGACTGTTGCACACCAGCGACGTTCTGTTTCCTGCGGTGGGGCAGCTATAAATTGTTAGAAAGTGTTTAAAAGTTCAAAACACTGATCACAGGGATCGGAAGGTTACTTTCAATAATTACAAGGCTTCACCTGCATAAGATAGAGGATGAGTCATCCGATTTCACAAGACTCTTTCAGCATGAATGATGATAGAAGCTTGAGACGTACTGGACGTAGTTATGCAACTGGGAACCAGCTACCTCTTTTCAGATTTCTGGTTCTCTGTTGCAGACTGTGATGGAATATGTGTAGTATGCCATGTAAAATACAAGTAGAACCAACTCCATTCCATAGCCTGATGCTCTCTAGAGAGGTCTGAATCAGCTAGCAGTTGCTGTATCCTGCGGCAGTGATTTACCTCATGTAACCAAATCCATGTAAGAATATTGAAGACTACTCTACAGAAACATACCACCTTTAAAACGATTACCCTAAATTTATTGTTTCCGGTCATTCACTCCTACCTAAAGAGAACAATTTTAGTAATACAGATAGCGCGCTAAAAATGCAACAAAGCCTGTATACTCCAGATGATTACATCACCGTCATGCAACATGCCAGAAGAAAACACCCTCTTCACAAAAGGAAAACTTTCGGAGTACTTCATCCTCAGAAAAAAATAATAGTCAACAGAAAGCATGACATGCACAACAACTAAGTTAATTGGCTGGAACTTCGTCAGGGAACAATAATCAAGGAGAAACCTTATTCAGTATTCATGAATGAGAACTTCGGTGAGAATTTCGTTGAAGTAAATATTCAGAGACGTGGTGCAGGCAGGCCGCCCAAAGTCTTCTCCATACCTAACAGCATTCTTGGCACTTTTATAGCCAAATGGGAAACCAATACCCCTGCCAAAATTGCGGGACATAGAATCGATAAGGCATCTCATTCTAGGGGGTGCCAGGCAGTTTTATGAATACTTAACTTCAGATCCTGACATTATGGATGATATAGACCGCGCTGATGGAACTCTCGATTTCAGTTTGGAGTAGTTTTCAAGCATGTCAGCGAGTAAAAGAATCATGTGGGCCTAACGTATTCATACAATTAACAACATTAATAATAATTCAGGGACTGCAACTAAGTGAAGGCAGTTTGTTTGTTGCCATACGCGTTTTGCTTCTTTTACTTGGGAAGCATCGTCAGCGGCCTGTAATACATGTTTCCTTTTATACATACAATAAATGTATTATGCGGTAGATATAATATGCTGCTATATTACATTGTCCTGTTTTTCTCCTGGTTTTAGGTTAGAATGAACTTTTGTAGCACAAATTTCGTAATGTGAACTTATTGTTCGGTGTTTCTTACGATTTCCAGCTCTGTTAACTCATGTGTGTCGTCACGTGACTTAGCAGCGATGGAAATTGTAAGTAATATTGAGACCTATAGTATTTATTTGATAGAGCATTAGAAATTATTTATAATGCGACAGTTGTTTCGGAATAATGTCATATTTGAATTTTATTTGTAAAGTCGTGCTAAAACAGCTCTAACTCAAAATGTAGATTTTGGAGTTGGTTCTATATTGTAATAACCACGTCCAATTTAAACTTACGCAGATATACCGTCGTAAAACCGGATTCTTATTTTGAATATAAAAACTTTCCTTGTCATGTATGTAAATTCACGGACGTTTTTGTCTTCATTCAGGTAGAAGATGCAGTCTTGTGAAGTCAGATTTTCCTTTTCGAAACACACCGTGTACTGGTCTCCGCCATGTTGACTTTCTCGCAACCAAACCCTGCTGATAGCTGCATCAGAGGAGAGGCGTAGAACGTAAATGGGACACAAGACTGCGCGGGTCTCCGCCTTGACATGGAGGCTTCATTGCAAGTTATATCCGTGTAAAGTCAGCCACAGCTTTTTATGGCCGAACTGGTCTGGAAAGACAGGTTCCCAGGGCCACGACCAGGTGTGACTCACGGATTGTCTTAAGAATCGATTGAGGAGATTTAGTTGATAAGGTGTTCGACCGGTATTCATGAGGAAAAAAATTCAATTCCAGTCAGCTCATCGTGCTTCAAGTTTCCCGATGTTACCCTAAATCACTTCAGGCGTACAGCGAGGCGTTCTACTCCAAATTTTTGTTGATGATTTTCTTCTCGGTTATCGTCGAAACGCATATATCGATACTCCATACTTGCACACCAGTCCCTCAAACAAGCTGAACTCAAGCGAAAAAAATTGTGTACTGTGTAACCTCGAGAGCATCGCATTCAATTCCTCCTCCAGTCGTGAATGGTACACGGGCTAATCACGGCGATGTAAGTGAACATGGAGGGCAATGATCTGACTCCATATCTTAAAAATATAGAGTAGGATGGAAAATTGAGGATCTGTTAGATAACGATCAGTTTTGGTTAGGAAAGGCAAAGGCACAAGAGAGGCAGTTCTGACATTGCGGTTGATAATGGAAGCAAGACAGAAGACAAATCAACGCACGTTTGTGGGATTTGTCCACCTGGATAAAGCGTTCGACAGTGTCAAATGGTGCAAGATGTTTGGAATTCTGAGAGAAATGGGAGTAAGCTATAGCGAAAGAAAGGTGATGTACAATCCGTACAAGCACGAAGACGGAACAATATGAGTGGAAGACCAAGACCGATGTGCTTCAAAATGTTAATAAGAAACTTGATGAGTCTCGTTCTATTATTCTTAGCTCTTATAAGGGCAAAGCTGTTGTTGATATCAAGGAAAGCCTATACATGACTGACGTCCATTATTCCTTCTTTACAACAACGTCAACCGGTGTAGATACGATCACACAGCGAAATATATCGTCCGCATCTATTTTTTCAAGGCCTTGTCAAAGAAAGTCGTTGATATCTGTGAAACCGGAGGCACCACGTCTGAGGGCTACTATTAAAGTCCATAAGGATAATTTCCCGGGACGTCACATAGTGAACGCTAGGAATTCTGCAGCTCAGAGAAGTTGTTTCCGGAGCATTTAAACAAGATGTTATGTTCACCCTTCTGATTTATCGTTGCGTAATAGTACCCATCTGATTTCTGTCCTTTCCAGTTTCAAGGTTCAACCTGGAACGAGGTTACCTACGTTGGACTTTAAAAGTATGTACAGTAATATCCCCACAGAGCAAGTAGTTAGGATTGTCTACGAGAACGGAAGTAGCAGCAGTAACAGTGTCTTCCGAGGTTATCAAGTTGTTGGAACTGGTACTGAAGTACAACTATACTAGCTTTGGAGATGCTACTTGCATTCAGGAACGTGGAATAGCTATGGGATCACCCCTGTCGTACCGCTTAACTGACAACTTTATGACCAAGTTTGAACACGGCCATGTGATTCAAAGCAGGTCTTTTGGCACGCATATTATCAGATGGTTTAGGTGTGTAGATGACGTTCTACTTTACACAGGCTCTACTGCTGAGTGTGATTCTTTCATCTGTTATTTAAATGCACAATACTGCAATTCAGTTTACTATTAAGCATGCGTCCGATGATACTCTCCCTTACCTAGCTTGCCCATCATTTTGAAAAATAGCATTTTTTCTTCTGATATTTATAGGAAGCACTCTACTACTGTCTTGGTCATCCATTCTTCTTCCAACCATTCCATGAGTTATAAAAAAGCATCTTTTAGAGCGTTCTTGCGTCGTCTTCACAACGTTTCACCCCTTCCCCTCCTGAAGCGTCCAAGAATGAATATGATACTTTGTTCACATTGCTATTTCCAATGATTATAACAGCAGTTTTGTTCAGAGTATTTCCAATGAGATTCTCAGAAGGATGTCTGGTTCTTCTCCACGCTAGTCACGGTTTTCCTCTACACTAGTTCCCTTACACATTAACCCGCCTGCGGTCAAGTATGACCGTTTGCCATATTGTGGGAGTGTGTCAGAACGCATAGAAAGAAGGGTGTAGTACCCGCATTTTTTATTCCTCGTAATGACGGAACCAGATATAGACATAGAGAGTTATGTGACACCAACTTGTATATGAACGCTGAGGTTTACGCCATAAAGTGTAATGATTGTTAGGGCACATATATATAGGTCACGCGGGTAGAAGTTTTAGTACGCGGTTTAAGGAACACCTCATTGAGAATAACCCAAGGTCTGCCTTGTCGTTAGGTTTGCGGGAAACGGGATATTCAGTAACGAGTACAGAAAACAACCTTGACACCTTATGCACTGAGAATAAAGGGACAGTGATAGATATTTTGACAGAGATACACATTTTTAGGGCTATCAGGGAGTCTCCCTCACAGATATTGAACAACCTGGCGAATTTAAAACATCGGGGTCTAAGACGCAATATCGACTACTTATGGTATCCTCACTATTGATTGGGTCCACGTATGTTTCCAGTCATCCTGAATAATTAATTATTCCTGTCGCTTAGACCGAGTTCTCTTATATTCCTTCTCTGTTCCCATCCAACTCACCCAACATTCCCCCTCCCCTCCCCCTCCCCCCCCCCCCCCCTCGATTTTGAGAGATTAGTTTTAGGATGGTGTTGGCCCATTTGTCTTTCTCAGCTATGGTCTGGTTTCACTAAGGTCCTTTATATGGTCCATATTCTCTACATTAATCTGGAATGTTTGAAAAATGATAGGGGGTGGTTTTTACGATAACTTGATCTAGCATTACTTAGCACCATTTTGGATATTTTCTTTATTTTTTTCATATTTCTTACATATTTTTTATATATTTTTGTATATTTTTCAAATATTTTATGTTTTAATATATTTTGCCATCAAGGACTAGGACCTCAGTCGTGTTCCATTATCTAGTTGTGGATGAACCCAAGTAGTTCAGTTTCCTCAGCTTTAAGTAATTCGTAAGATGGCAAGAACTATGCCCCTTACATGAAGTCATCAAAGATCACCTAACTCACATTGAGCGAACAGTAGGGCTGAACAAAAATGACTGACAAGGCACAATGCATCTTGTAAAGGCTATAGTGTGGACATATTGGAATAATTAATGTCGGGTGATGGTTTTAAAGTAATTCACACAACATGAAAACTTTGTGGAAACGTGTCAATTTACTGGAGGCTAGTTTATCCCAGGGAAGTATTCAGAATTGACCGTGGTCAGTGGGGGAGCGGTGAAGGGAAGCGACAATAGGCAGCTTAGGGTGGCTCAAGCTCTGAGAAAGCGGCAACGGGGCACAGCCTCCAGCTGCCTTAAGATGAGTGACAGTGAGTGGGTGGTTGACCCCATGTTGGTGTACCGGGAAGCAGATGGAGAACTTGTACGCCTGTTGATAAATGTCCGTTGTCCTGTTTCCAGTCAAACATGTGAGAAAGCCACGCAAAGCTATGGTCGAGCAGTCAACAGAGGTCAAAATATGCGTGTTCGTGACTGTAGCAACTTCACGCTGAATTCACGGTCCGCAGAGTCTGAAGTAAATCAGGTGAAGAGCGACAGAATGAAATACGCCAGCCTGCGATGGGAACATAGGACCAAGGAATTTGAAGTACTCTCCTGGGAGTCAGAATTCCGGAAAAAATGGTGTTTGTGCAGACGCTAACCTTGATGGGTGGCCTGGGAGGAGCTAAATAGCAGAAGTTGAGAGGAAAGGAAATTTTGTGGGAATTTGTTCACTTTCCAGAGCAGGCATTGGTCGGCGCTGGGAAGCGACGCATTATTAACGCGACTTGCATTGCAATTGGCGTAAGTGATTTTGCTGGAGGGGAAACCGAGGTAAAGAGCGGACTGGGAGAAGTCTCCGTAGTAGTCTTCCATTTCAGCTTGCCTAGAGTGCGGACGTGGCGTTCTTTTACTCAGCTTGCCTGGGAGAGAGTGCATCTCTGCAGTTTAGGACTTAGCAAATGGAACAATTGAGCTTGGAGATAGAGTTTTCGTTCAGCTATGTACTGAGCAAGATAGCTAGAAGTGAATAGACGAGCGCAGCCTTGCAGCACCACGAGGTCGGCCGACGTCCGCATAACGACGCCGCGCCGTCACACTGAATTCAATGATATTGCTCCCGCTCCGGCCACTGATTAATTTGTTGGATCACGTCGGCAAAGTTTCCATGAGGGTTTCATGGGCCGTGTAGTGTGGAATTCCTCTCTCGCTTTGCATTACGCCTGGGTCAGTCGATAGGAATTACTTTTGATTTTATCGCGCTTTACTCCACGCAAACGCAATTTATTACCACTGCCTGTTAGGAGATTCATGTAATGTGATGATTGAAGGTCGTGAGTAAAATAAATCTATGCTAATCGACTGCATCTGTTTTCAATCAAGTAGTTGAAATCCCAAGTCACTTTCTTAATTAATTTTATGTTCAACATTTGCATCTGGTGTTCAATAGCTGATTATAACATCAATGTGCACCCCTTTTTAATTAAAAGGGATCAATTCTGAATCAATTAATGTCAACACTGCCACCGCAGTTTAATCAGGAGTCACAGGGTCTTATTACTTTCTTTGCGTTATCCGACATTGAGGCAATTTTGCACTCTCTGTTGCTCTGTTAGTCAATTACCTGCGGTGAACACACACAAAAACCAGATAAGTGATGGGTGGGGTGTTACAAATTTTAATTGCATCTTACTTCCCATAATTGTAATGGTTAATATTTTTTGTCCTCTTGTACTGGATTGTTATTTAACACTCAGATCCATTTTCTTACTGCGATTCCCAAGGCCCACTTTGCGTGTCCTTTTAGTTTGGTTTCTACCGCTAGATGTCACGATTTTCTACTCGCGAAGGGGTGGCGCTTGCTCGGCTTCACAGTATTCAGTGTGTACCGAGTGCTGTGACGTGCAGTTGTATGTGACGTATGCCAGTATGTTTTAGTATGTTGACGACACCCAAGGATTCTGTGTCTTTTAATTGTTTCTCAAGCGGATTTTGACGATGGTGGGTTTGTTCTCTTTTTTACTCTACCGACACCGCTATCTGTATTTTAATTTACATTATGTTCATTCTGCAATGTTTTGTGCTCATAGGTTTTATTCTATCACCCGTAGATTGTCATGTGCTGTTCGGCTTTGTCTTTTGACTGTGTTTTGGAGATATATTAGTGATTATGCATGGTTCAGGTCGGATGCCCATCTGCCGTTTCATCCAAGAAACCGAGGAGTGACATGTTTTTACGCCCACTTGTACCTTGGCATTCATGGCACATGAAGTATTAGTTTATGAGTACATCGCTTTACTGTCTACTTTGTTCGGTATGTTACGCTTACTACTAGTGCTTCTGCTTATGTACCTTCATTCTATATGCACATATGGCCTGAAGATATACCTTCAGGATATGAAACCGAACGTCATACAGTGCAAACACAATAAAGAGCTATTGCGGATTTGGACTTTCACTCAGTTTTAATATGGACTACTTTACCATCTCCGACTTTAAAATATTTGATAATCCTTCACGTTATGTACAAGACCGAAGTTCTACGATTAAAAAGGGTGTAAGAGATGGATGTAGACTTTTGTCCCTACTGTTCAATCTATACATAAAAGAAGCAATGACGGAAATAAAAAAATAAGGTTCAAGAGTGGGATTAAAATGGAAAGTGAAAGGATGTCAGTGATAAGTTTCGCTGATGACACTGCTATTCTTAGTGAAAGTGAAGAGGAATTACAGAATGTACTGACTGGAATGAACAATCTAATGAGTACAGAATACGTATTTTGAGTAAATCGAAGAAAGACGAAAGTAATTAGAAGCAGCAAAAACGAGAACAGCGAGAAACTTAATACGAGAACTGGGTATCACGAAAGAGACGAAGTTAAGGAATTCTGCTACCTACGCATCAAAATAATCCATGAAGGAAGGAACAAGGAGAACATAAAAAGCCGACGAGAACTGGCCAAAAGGGCATTCCTGGCCAAGAAAAGTGTCCTAGTATTAGACATAGGCGTTAATTTGAGGAAGAAATTACTGAGAATATACGTTTGAAGCACAGTATTGTACGGTATTGAAATACTGACTGTGGGAAAAACGGAACAGAAGACATCAGAAAATAGCTGCCATGGTTCTAGAGGGAGCTATATAGAGTAAAAGCTGTAGAGAAAGGCAAAGATTGGAATACATTCAGTAAACTATTGACGACTAGGATGCAGTTGCTGTTCTGAGTTGGAAGAGTTAGTACAGGACCGGAATTCGTGGCGGGACGCATCAAACCAATAGGAAGACTGATGACTAAAAAAAAGAAAATTGAAACTGATTGTGCACAGTTGACAAAAAGAGTTTGCACAAAAATCATGTTTCAATGTTTAGAAAAGACATCAGTCTTCGAAATACGTCATAAAATTAATATCGTCTGATATTTGGGATGAGAGTATAGGGTTAGGACGAGTGATAGGGAGAAGTGCAAGCAATGACAAGCTGCGGGAGAACATGACGGTGTGTTAGTTGGCATGTACGCGGCGGCATCTCGACGTGACGTGTATTGGTTGACTGCGGACTCGGGTTTCATGTTACGGCCGCGTAAATGACTAAGGTAATTTACGCCTCGCTAATGATAAACGTTACGATCTACAGTAGAGCCTCAGAGTGCGTCATCTCTGTGCAGGACTTTCGGCAACATGGCGCCATCCCCTATTTTTAAAGAGTTGAACTCCGATCTATAAAATAGATTACTTTACAAATCAGTTAAAGTGTCAAATGTCTGACGTGAAGCATGTAAAATATTAATGGTTTGAAGACGTAATTATGTTGATTTTATGACTTTAGGATTATTCATCTGTAGATTAACGCAAAATTTAGAAAATGTATGAATTAATGTTTGCAGGTAGTTGGAGGTCGCTAAGTGCTCTCATTATCAAAGAGGATGAATCATATACAGGGTGGATCGCGAGGTTTTTCCGCGGTTGCTGGAGGTTATTCCTTAGGTTCTTTGGAACAAAAAATGTGGATACAGTAATGTGATCAGATCCATAATTATGGAGCTACAACAGAGTTCCGAAACATGCAACGGTGTATGGAGTGCTACACTTGTATTCACAGGACACACGATCAGTCTTAGGTAGACAAGTGCAGCGAGTGGTACGTTTGCATAACAACCATGTTGTTGATGCTGCAGTCACTGTTTGCTGTTATTGTCTCCTGTGTACAGTACACTTTGCAATGCCGTACAAGTTTTCATCGCAGGGGTATGGAGAGATGGTGTACCTTTTGGGCTTCTGTGATAGTAATGCCAAAGCTGCTGTTGCCGAATATCACCGTCAGTATCCTAATCGTAGGATTCCGAGTTCCAAAACATTTAGTGGAGCATATCGGAAATTACTAGAAACTGGTACTCTTCCCAGTATTCGTATACACTCCGAAAGACATCGTGAAGTTCAAGAAGAGGAAAACATTCTTAATTCAGTAGAGCGCAGTCCTCGTTCAAGTACGAGAAGCCTAGCTACCCGATTGAACATTTTGCAGTCTAAGGTATGTAGGATTTCTTATGAGAATGGACTGTATCCTTTTCACGTGCAGAAAGTTCATTTAGAGCAAATTGATTGAGCCAACCTGTTGTGATTGGTTAAATGGAAATCGGCAGCTCTATCGCTTCATGATGTTCAGCGCTGAGGCAACCTTTACAAGAGATGGAGGATTGGGGTTGATTTGGAGGAGGAGACCAAATTGCGAAGTCATCGGTCTCATCGGATTAGGGGAGGATGGGTAAGGGAGTCGGCCGTGCCCTTTGAAAGGAACCATCCCAGCATTTGCCTGAAGCGATTTAGGGAAATCACGGAAAACCTAAATCAGGATGGCCGGACGCAGGATGGAACCGTCGTCCTCACGAATGCGAGTCCAGTGTGCTAACCAGTGCGCCATCTCGCTCGATACGAGAGATGACATTAACAACATGCATAACATACATGTCTGGGCAGACGAAAATCCCCTTGCCACGGTAGTATCTCAATTTCAACACAGATTCAGTGCCAATGTCTGGTGTGGTGTTATGTGTGACCAGTTACTGGGGCCTTTTATTCTCACGGGGAATTTAAATGGTCAGATGTACGGCAACGTTTTACGAGAATTACCGCAGCTTCTTGAAGCTGTTCCTCTGGGAACAAAAAGTCACATGTGCGTCCTACATGACGGGGCACCTGCACACTTCCACCATGTGGTAACAGCTTATCTTAATCAGCAATTCCCACATCGATGGATAGGTCGCGGGGCCCCATCAACTGGTCTACTAGATTCCCACATTCATCACCCCTAGATTACTGCATTTTGGGGTAGATGAAAGGCATCGTGTACGAAGTTAAGGTGGAAACACGGGAAGAACTGATGCGACGCATTTTCGATGCCGCAACGTCAATAAGAAACGAGCATGTGAAATTACGAAATGCTACTTGCGTGGTTCACTTCCGTGCAAATCTTTGCCTTCAAAACCAGGGAGGAAATTTTGAACACTTGCTTTAAATCCACTCTGAATACAAGAGAATGCTACAAAATTGTTTAAATTAATTATTATGTGCATTTTTGACAGTGAACTCCTACGATAAAAGTTTTTTCTGCCATTTTCCTAAGTTTTGCAATTACTGTAGCTCCTTAATTACGGATCTGATTCCATTACTGTATTTACATTTTTCTTCCAAATAACGTACGGAATACCCTCCAGAAACCGGGGGAAAACCTCGTGACTCACCCTGTATAAACCGGAAATTTCTGATAAGTTTAATTAAGCTTCAGAAAAATTGATAGGCACGAACTTATTTTTCTATATAGCTTCCTGAACAGGATCACATTTTTCCCAGAGAATAGGCAGTCTCTTGATCCCGTTTTCGTAACCGAGCGAGGTGGCACAGTGGTTAGCACACTGGACCCGCATTCGGGTTTACCGTCATTTCCCTAAATCGCTTCAGGCAAATGCTGGGATGGTTCCTTCGAAAGGGCACGGCCCATTTCCTTCCCTGTCCTTCCCTTCTCCGAGCTTGTGCTCCGTCCCTAATGACATCGTTGTCGACGGGACGTTAAACACCAATCTCTCTTCTTCTCTCCGTTTTCGTAAAATGAACGTGACTGTGACAGCAGCCAGTTGCGCATGAACACTTCGACAGCGCCATCGTTGTCAAATCTGCGCCCTCCGACTGCTTCCTTTAGTGGTCCAAACAAACGAAAATCGTAGGACTGTAGGGAAGATGTTCTAGTGTGGTCCAGACAAATTGGTTTTGTCGGTGCAGATTCGCCCTTTCTACCCTATTCCATTTTTCGATTCCAGGGTGCAAGTGCGCACCCACGTTTCATCTCAGGTCACAGTCCGGTGCAAAAAATGTTACCCTTCACCTGGGTAGCTTGTCAGTAAACGTTTGCACTCCTCGAGAAGATGTGCTCTACGGTGAGAAGACGATGCACCGACCTTGTGCATACTTTACGAAATACAAGGTTGACAGAAATGATTTCCTAAGCATATGCCAACCTCAATAGCAATCTCAGCAACTGTTATTCGGCGATCGTGTTGAATAAGCTGGCTAACAATGCGAATGCTCTTCCCAGCCAGCTGGTTCTCGGCCGAAGTCGATGAGCTGTATTCTCCATGTTTGATCGTCCTCGTAAACAACTGTTTGTGCCATGCGTACACCTGAGTCTCTCTCAGCGTGTTGCCCCCGGACTGTGCCGGCAGTCATTTCAAAATTTCGGACGGTTTTACGTCCTCTTTTGTGAGAAAATTGATTATAAAAAAAAATGGCTCTAAGCACTATGGGACTTAACATCTGAGGTCATCAGTCCCCTAGACTTAGAACTACTTAAACCTAACTAACCTAAGGACATCACACACATCCATGCCCGAGGCAGGATTCGAACCTGCGACCATAGCAGCGGCGCGGTTCCGGAATGAAGCTCCTAGAACCGTTCGGCCACAGCGGCCGGCACTTGATTATAGCGTTACGTAACAGATGAGGGTACATCTTGCTCTGACATTGCGACTCTGACTAGAGAAACAGCGCGACAAAGTTCTAGTTATGGAGAACAGTCATTGGAAACTAAAACAACGATGAACAGAGATCGCTCCGCCCTGCGTTTACAAAAAGGCGCGAAAAACAAAAATTCCGATTTATATTTGATTCACCCTCGCAATTTGTGCTCAGTTTTAAGAAAAGCTAGTTTTTACGCATCATAATGTTTATTACGTGATATATCCTGAACTACGTGTCGTTTAGTGATATAATTTTGCAAGTGTTATGTGCTGTATGTGGATTCTCTGCAAATGGTGTTGCGAATGGAGTTAATAGTAAAGAAGTAATAAATTAAAACTTCATGTCTGATGCTCGAGTTTTGCTGCATGAACCGCGAAATGTAGCAGGGAAAAAACTTTTTTTTTCCTTTTGCTATTTTGCTGGGGGCATCAGGGCGGATAAAATTCGAAAAAATTTGAAATTATGTGTAAAGTTTGTTTAAAGTCGCTAAGTTCCTTAATTTTCTAATACTGGATAAATATATTCTGGGTAATTTGTGCGTCATGAGTTATGTTGCCTCAAGGTACATACACAGATTCTAATTGTAATACTCCTCTTATTGTGTTAAACCTTTGCATAAGATTATACTTCTTAATTATTAGATTGGGACAGCATTTTAAATTTTTAAATTCTATCAATAATTATGCGCAGCAGAAAATGGTGTAACGGGAGTAGCATTCGTTGTGTAAAGGAAGGTAGGGCAGAGGGTGAGTTAGTGTGAACAGTTTAGTGATAGGGTGGTTCTCGTCAGAATAGATAGCAAACCAACACCGACAACGATACTTCAGATATACATACCGACATTGTAAGAGGAAGTATATGAGGATGTTGAACGGGTAGTTCAGTACGTAAAGGGAGATGAAAATGTAATAGTCATGGGGGACTGAATGCAGTTGTAGGAGAAGGACGCGTTACGGGGAATATGGGAGTGGTATTAGAAATGGAGGGAGAAGATACACGCTAGTTATAGTGAATACTCTGTTCAAGAATCACAGGAGGTGGAGGTATACTTGTAGATGGCCGGGAGACACGGGAAGATTTCAGATAAATTACATCACGATCAGGCAGAGATTCGGAAATCAAACACTCGACTGCAAGGCGTACCCAGGAGCAAATATAGATTCAGATCCCAACTTAATACTAATGAAGAGTTGGCTAAAGTTTAAGAGGCTAGTCAGAACGAATCAATATGCAACGAAGTGGAGTACGGAAGTACTAAAAAATGAAGTAATACGCTTGCAGTTTTCTAAGTATATAAATACTGCGATAAAGAATAGCTCAGTAGGCAGTGCAGTTGAAGAGGAATGGACATCTCTAAAGAGGGAAATCACAGAAGGAGGGAACAGTAAAAGGAAGTTAACTGCCATGAAAACGTGGGTAACAGGAGAAATACTCCAGTTGATCCATGAAAGAAGGAAGTACAAACATGTTCGGGGTAATTCAGGAATACAGAAATACTAGGAATGAAATAAATAGGAAGTATGGGGAAGCTAACACTTAGGGGCTGCATGAAAAATGAATTCGAGGAAGAAGTGACTGTCGGAAGGACTGACTTAGCGTATAGAAAAGTCAAAACACCTTTCGGGGAAATTAAAAGCAAGCGTGGTAACATTAAGAGTGCAATGGAAAATCCACTGTTCAATTCAGGCGAGAGAGTGGATAGGTGGAGAGAGTACATTAAAGGCAACTACGAGGGGGAGGACTTTCTTGATGACAGAAACAGGAGTTGATACAGAAGAGATAGGGGAAACAGTATTGGAATCAGAATTCAAAAGAGCTTTGGAAGATTTAAGATCAAATAAGACAGAAGGGATAGATAACATTCCACCAGAATTTCTAAAATCGTTGGGGGAAGTGGTAACAAAGCTACTGTTCACGTTGGTGTATATAATGTAAAAGTCTAGCGGCAAGCCACTTACTTTCGGAAAAGTATCATTCACACAATTCTGAAGAGTGCAAGAACTGACAAGAGTGAAAGTTGTCGTGTAGTCCGCTTAGAAAAGTCATACGTTCAAGCTGCTGACAAGAATAGTATGTAGAAGAACAAAAAAGAAAATTAAGGATGTGTTAGATGACGATCAGTTTGACTTAATGAAAAGTAAACGCAACAGAGAGGCAGCTCTGACGTTGCGGTTGATAATGGAAGCAAGGCTAAAGAAAAATCAAGACACGTTCATAGGTTTTGGGAACCTGGAAAAAGCGTTCGACGATACCAACTGGTGCAAGATGCTTGAATTTCTGAGAAAAATAGCGATGAGGTGTGAGGAGAGACGGGTAATATACAACGTATGCAATAGCCAAGAGGGAATAATGGGAATGGAAGGTGAAAAACGAAGTGCTCGGATTGAAAAGGGTGTAGCACAGGGATGAACTCTTTCGCCCCTACTGTTCAATCTGTACATACGGTGATGACATTGTTATCCTCAGTGAAAAACAATTACAGCATCAGCTGAATGGGATGAACAGTCTAATCACTAATGAGTACAAAATACAGACTGAGACAAAAGTAATGAGAAGTAGCAGAAACGAGAACAGCGATAAACTTAAGATCAGGATTGGTGGTCACGACGTAGATGAAGTTAAATGGACCCCTACCTGGGCGGAAAATAACGCATGACGAACGGAGCAAGGAGTACATCAAAAGCAGATTAGCACTGGCAAAAAGGGCATTCCTGACCAAGTCTACTATAATCAAACATAGCCCTTAATTTGAGGAAGAAATGTCTAAGAATGTTCGTTTGGAGCACAGCATTGCATAGTAGTGAAACATGGACTGTGAGAAAAGCGGAACAGAAGAAAATCGAAGCATTTGAGATGTGGTGTTACAGACGAATGTTGAAAATTAGGTGGAATGATAAGGTAAGGAATTCTACGGAGAACTGACGAGGAAAGGTATATATGCAAAACACGGACATGAATAAGGGATAGGATGATAGGACATCTGTTAAGAAATCAGGGAATATCTTCCATGGTACTACAATAAGCTGTAGATTGTAAAAACAGCAGAGGAGGACAAAGATTGGAACATTGTTGTTGATGTTGTGGTCTTCAGTCCAGAGACTGGTTTGAAGCAGTTCTCCATGCTGCTCTATCCTGTGCAAGCTTCTTCATCTCCGAATAACTACTGCGACCTACAACCTTCTGAATCTGCTTAGTCTATTCATCCCTTGGTCTACCTCTACGACTTTTATCCTCCACGTCTCTCTTCAATACTAAACTGGTGATCTCTTGATGCCTCAGAACGTGTCCTACTAACCGGTTCCTTCCTCTAGTCGAGTTGTGGGACAAATTCCTCTTCTCCCCAATTCTATTCAGTACCTCCGCATTAGTTACGTGATCTACCCGTGATCTACCAATGTAATCTTCAGAATTCTTCTGTATCACCACATTTCGAAAGCTTCTATTCTCTTCTTGTCTAAACTAGTTATCGTCCATGTTTCACAGCCATACCTGGCCACACTCCATACAAATACGTTCAAAAAAGACTTCCTGATACTTAAATCTACACTCGACGTTAATAAATTTCTCTTATTCAGAAACGCTTTTTTTCCCATAGCCAGTCTACATTTTATATCCTTCCTACTTCGACAGTCATCATTTACTTTGCTTCCCAAATAGCTAAACCTTTTACTATTTTAAGTCTCTCATTTCTTAATCTAATTCCTTCAGCATCACCCGATTTTTAAGTGACTACATGCTATTATCCTCGTTTTGCTTTTGTTGATGTTCGTCTTATATCCTTCTTTCAAGACACTGTACATTCCGTTCAGCTGCCCTTCCAGATCCTTTCCTGCCTCTGACGGAATTACAATGTCGTCGGCAAACATCAAAGTTTTTATTGCTTCTCCATGGATTTTAA
The DNA here is from genome assembly GCF_021461395.2 of Schistocerca americana. Lineage (NCBI taxonomy): Eukaryota > Metazoa > Arthropoda > Insecta > Orthoptera > Acrididae > Schistocerca > Schistocerca americana. The sequence goes on from NC_060119.1 coordinate 212,071,564, forward strand.
TTCCTACTCCAAATTTTTCTTTTATTTCCTTTACTGCTTGCTCAATATACACACTGAATAACATCGGGATGGGCTACAAACCAGTCGCACTCCAGAATTTGAAAGAGAGCATTCCAGTCAACATTGTCAAAAGCTTTCTCTAAGTCTGCAAATGCTCGGAATGTAGGTTTGCCTTTCCTTAACCTAAGATATGTCGTAGGATCAGTATTGCCTCGCGTGTTCCAACATTTCTACGGAATCCAAACTGATCTTCCCCGAGGCCGGCTTCTACCAGTTTTTGCATTCGTCTGTAAAGAATTCGTGCTAGTTTTTTGCAACCGTGACTTATTAAACTGATAGTTCGGTAATTTTCACACCTTTTAACAACTGTTTTCTTTGGGATTGGAATTATTACATTCTTCTTGAAGTCTGAGGGTATTTCGCCTTTTTCATACATCTTGCTCACCAGATGGAAGACTTTTGTCATGGCTGGCTCTCTGAAGGCTATCAGTAGTTATAATGGAACTTTGTCTGCTCCCGGGACCTTGTTTCGACTTACGTCTTTCAGTGCTCTGTCAAATTCTTCACGCAGTATCATGTCTCCCATGTCATCTTCATCTACGTCCTCTTCCACTTCCATAATACTGCCTTCAAGTACATTGACCGTGCATAGATCTTCTATATACTCCTTCCACCTTTCTGTTTTCCCTTCTTTGCTTAAGACTAGTTTTCCATCTGAGCTCTTGATACTCATGCACGTGGGTCTCTTTGCTCCAAAGGTCTCTTTAATTTTCCTGTAGGCAGTATCTATCTTACCCCTAGTGACACATGCTTCTACATCTTTCCATTTGTCCTCTAACCATTCCTGTTTAGACATTTTGCACTTCCTGTCGATCTTATTTTTGAGACGTTTGTATTCCTTTCCACCCATTTCATTTAGAGCATTTTTATATTTTCTATTTCATCAATTAAATTCAATATCTCTTCTGTTACCCATGGACTAGACCTCGTCTTTTTACCTGCTTGATCCTCTGCTGTCTTCACTTTTTCATCTCTCAAAAGTACTCGTTCTTCTTCTACTGTATCTCTTTCTCCTGTTATTGTCAATTGTTCCCTAATGCTCTCTCTGAAATTCTCTACAGCCTCTGGCTCTTTCAGTTTATCTAGGTTCCACGTCCTTAAATTCCTACCTGCTTTCACTTTCTTAAGTTTTAGTCTACAGTTCGTTGTTGTTGTTGTTGTGGTCTTCAGTCCTGAGACTGGTTTGATGCAGCCCTCCATGCTACTCTATCCTGTGCAAGCTTCTTCATCTCCCAGTACCTACTGCAACCTACATCCTTCTGAATCTGCTTAGTGTATTCATCTCTTGGTCTCCCTCTAGGATTTTTACCCTCCACGCTGCCCTCCAATACTAAATTGGTGATCCCTTGATGCCTCAGAACATGTCCTACCAACCGATCCCTTCTACTGGTCAAGTTGTGCCACAAACTTCTCTTCTCCCCAATCCTATTCAATACTTCCTCATTAGTTATGTGATCTACCCATCTAATCTTCAGCATTCTTCTGTAGCACCACATTTCGAAAGCTTCTATTCTCTTCCTGTCCAAACTATTTATCGTCCATGTTTCACTTCCATAGATGACTACACTCCATACAAATACTTTCAGAAATGACTTCCTGACACTTAAATCTATACTCGATGTTAACAAATTTCTCTTCTTCAGAAACGCTTTCCTTGCCATTGACAGTCTACATTTTATATCCTCTCTACTTCGACCATCATCAGTTATTTTGCTCCCCAAATAGCAAGACTCCTTTACTACTTTAAGTGTCTCATTTCCTAATCTAATTCCCTCAGCATCACCCGACTTAATTTGACTACATTCCATTATCCTCGTTTTGCTTTTGTTAATGTTCATCTTATATCCTCCTTTCAAGACACTGTCCATTCCATTCAACTGCTCTTCCATGTCCTTTGCTGTCTCTGACAGAATTACAATGTCATCGGCGAACCTCAAAGCTTTTATTTCTTCTCCATGGATTTTAATACCTACTCCGAATTTTTCTTTTGTTTCCTTTACTGCTTGCTCAATATACAGATTGAACAACATCGGGGAGAGGCTACAACCCTGTCTTACTCCCTTCCCAACCACTGCTTCCCTTTCATGTCCCTCGACTCTTGTAACTGCCCTCTGGTTTCTGTACAAATTGTAAATAGCCTTTCGCTCCCTGTATTTTACCCCTGCCACCTTTAGAATTCGAAAGAGAGGATTCCAGTCAACATTGTCAAAAGCTTTCTCTAAGTCTACAAATGCCAGAAATGTAGGTTTGCCTTTCCTTAATCTTTCTTCTAAGATAAGTCGTAATGTCAGTATTGCCTCACGTGTTCCAGTGTTTCTACAGAATCCAAACTGATCTTCCCCGAGGTTGGCTTCTACTAGTTTTTCCATTCGTCTGTAAAGAATTCGTGTTAGTATTTTGCAACTGTGACTTATTTAACTGATAGTTCGGTAATTTTAACATCTGTCAACACCTGCTTTCTTTGGGATTAGAATTATTATATTCTTCTTGAAGTCTGAGGGTATTTCGCCTGTTTCATACATCTTGCTCACCAGATGGTAGAGTTTTGTCAGGACTGGCTCTCCCAGGGCCGTCAGTAGTTCCAATGGAATGTTGTCTACTCCGGGGGCCTTGTTTCGACTCAGGTCTTTCAATGCTCTGTCAAACTCTTCACGCAGTATCGTATCTCCCATTTCATCTTCATCTACATCCTCTTCCATTTCCATAATATTGTCCTCAAGTACATCGCCCTTGTATAGACCCTGTATATACTCCTTCTACCTTTCTGCTTTCCCTTCTTTGCTTAGAACAGGGTTTCCATCTGAGCTCTTGATGTTCATACAAGTGGTTCTCTTATCTCCAAAGGTCAGTTGTTCCCTTATGCTCTCCCTGAAACTCTGTACAATCTCTGGTTCTTTCAGTTTATCCAGGTCCCATCTCCTTAAATTCCCACCTTTTTGCAGTTTCTTCAGTTTTAATCTACAGGTCATAACCAATAGATTGTGGTCAGAGTCCACATCTACCCCTGGCAATGTCTTACAATTTAAAATCTGGTTCCTAAATCTCTGTCTTACCATTATATAATCTATCTGATACCTTTTAGTATCTTCAGGGTTCTTCCATGTATACAACCTTCTTTTATCATTCTTGAACCAAGTGTTAGCTATGATTATGTTGTGCTCTGTGCAAAATTCTACCAGGCGGCTTCCTCTTTCATTTCTTAGCCCCAATCCATATTCAACTACTACGTTTCCTTCTAGCCCTTTTCCTACTCTCGAATTCCAGTCACCCATGACTATTAAATTTTCGTCTCCCTTCACTATCTGAATAATTTCTTTTATTTCATCATACATTTCTTCAATTTCTTCGTCATCTGCAGAGCCAGTTGGCATATAAACTTGTACTACTGTAGTAGGTGTGGGCTTCGTATCTATCTTAGCAACAATAATTCGTTCACTCTGCTGTTTGTAGTAGCTTACCCGCATTCCTCTTTTCCTATCCATTATTAAACCTACTCCTGCTTTACCCCTATTTGATTTTGTGTTTATAACCCTGTAGTCGCCTGACCAGAAGTCTTGTTCCTCCTGCCACCGAACTTCACTAATTCCCACTATATCTAACTTTAACCTATCCATTTCCCTTTTTAAATTTTCTAACCTACCTGCCTGATTAAGGGATCTGACATTCCACGCTCCGATCCGTAGAACGCCAGTTTTCTTTCCCCTGATAACGACATCCTCTTGAGTAGTCCCCGCCCGGAGATCCGAATGGGGGACTATTTTACCTCCGGAATATTTTACCCAAGAGGACACCATCATCATTTAATCATACAGTAAAGGTGCATGCCCTCGGGAAAAATTACGGCTGTAGTTTCCCCTTGCTTTCAGCCGTTCGCAGTGCCAGCACAGCAAGGCCGTTTTGGTTATTGTTACAAGGCCAGATCAGTCAACCATCCAGACTGTTGCCCTTGCAACTACTGAAAAGGCTGCTGCCCCTCTTCAGGAACCACACGTTTGTCTGGCCTCTTAACAGATACCCCTCCTTTGTGGTTGCACCTACGGTACGGCTATCTGTATCGCTGAGGCACACAAGCCTCCCCACCAACGGCAAGGTCCATGGTTCAGGGGGGGGGGGGGGGGGGGAGTTTACAGTTCATAAACTATAAGGCAGTTCCAGGGGCAGACGTGGACTCTGACCACAATTTATTAGTCTACAGTTCATAAACAATAAATTGTGGCCAGAGTCCACGTCTGCCACTGGAACTGCCTTATAGTTTAAAACCTGGTTCTTAAATCTCTGTCTTACCATAATATAATCTATCTGAAACCTTCCAGTGTCTTCAGGCCTCTTCCAAGTATACAACCTTCTTTCATGATTCTATAACCAAGTGTTTAAGTTATGCTCTGTGCAAAATTCTACCTTCCTCTTTCATTCCTTACCCCCAGTCCATATTCACCTACTACTTTCCTTTGTCTTCCTTTTCGTACTGTCGAATTCCAGTCCCTCATGACTACTAAATTTTCGTCTCCCGTAACTATCTGAATAGTTTCTTTAACGCATCATAAATTTCTTCAGTCTCTTTATCATTTGCGGAGCTAGTTGGCATATAAACTTGTACTACTGTGATAGGCGTGGGCTTCGTGTCTATCTTGGCTACAATAATGAGTTCACTATGCTGTTCGTAGTAGCTTATCCGCGTTCCTATTTTTGTATGCATTATTATACCTACTCCTGCATTACTCTTATTTGATTTTGTGTTTATAACTGTGTATTCATCTGACCAGAAGACTTGTTCCTCCTGCAACTGAACTTCACTAATTCCCACTACATCTAACTTTTACCTATCCATTTCCGTTTTTAAATTTTCTAACCTACCTGCTCGATTAAGGGATCTGACTTTCCACGCTCCGATCTGTAGAACGCCAGTTTTGTTTCTCCTGATAACAACGCCCCCCTGAGTAGTCCCCTCCCGGAGTTCCGAAACGGGGACTATTTTACCTCCGGAATACCTTACTTAAGAGAACGCCATCATCATTTAACCATACAGTAAAGCTGCATGTCCTCGGCAAAAATTATGGTTGTAGTTTCCCCTTGCTTTCAGCAGTTCGCAGTACCAGCACAGCAAGGCTGTTTTGGTTGATACTGGAATACATCCAACAAATAACGTTAGGTTGCAAGTGTTCCTCTGAGATAAAGAGGTTGGCATAGAAGAGGAATTCGTGGCGGGCCGCATCAAACCAGTCAAAAGACTAATGACTCAAAAAAGATGAAAAAATGAAATTCCGAAAATAAAATTTTTGTTAGAAAATCATACAGACGCAGTATTTACCAATTCAGAGAAAACTGGAAGCTATTTTGAATGCCTATGGTTTTCCTACATTTTATTAGGCGTCGTAATGTGTTTTGATTTGGTGTTTCCAAACTTTTGTCCATCCTCTGAGTTTGACGAACGTACGTGGGGGCTTAGGAAAGTAAGCCACACTTGCAGTCACTGGCTAAGGCCATTAAGAAACAAGACTGATGCATTATCGAAGAGAGTACATGTTCTGCGCAACCGTTTTGATGTGGTGTGGATAACACGTTCGTCCCACTCTAAGAGTGAAATGGCACGGCAGCTGAAAAAATACTCCTTCGCTTTAATACATAGGACATTACGACTCTTGTGGGCAAAACTTTCAAGTTGCACAGAGATTCACTGTGAAATTCCGACGGTATATGGACCAAATACAATGTCGCATCCAGCGATAGTGAAATAATGCCAACAACTTGATCAAAGACGTAGAGACGTGGATGATGCTGATCAGGAACTCCAGATCCCGTAGTATGCGATTTACATCTTTTAGGCAGGCTTAAAGAACAACAATGAAAATGTCCCCAAAGTGGTTTTTAGATGGTTCTGGGATGAAGGAGCGGATTTCTGACGTCCAGGGATTTAATGACTAGCAGAACTTCCTGACTGTTGTTTACGGAGAACTGGTGACTGTTGAAAAATAGTGCCATGTATCTGTGTCACTCTGAAGTGTAGTGCAGCGTTCAATAAAAGTTTTTTGACTAATTCGCGTCGCCCCTGTAGAACCCTACGAGGCGACTGTAAGTCAGATCGCAATCGATCTGAATGTCGGGCGTCAGGAGTCCACTTGTATCTGCACTGTACAGAGGGAGACAAATGCTCCGCATAGGCTTCAGCAGCCGACAACTACTCGCATCCCTTTGGCTTCCCATGATTTTTGGGCCATTCGCTGCATTTTATAAAGGAAGTGGAGGACCCATTGGCAAGTTGAAACTTTACGTCTGTCTGTCAGCCGAGCCTTCTTGGTGTAATTGGTTAGTGCACTGTTTAATCAAACGTATCCGGACACCAATTAGCGGACATGACTATGTTGTGTGTCCACCCTTCTCCTTTATGACGAACACTGCTGGGGACACTTTCAGTGAGGTGTATGAATGACTGTTGAGGAATGACTGCGCGTTCTTCCTCAAGTGCCGAAACCGCAAAGGGTAGTGATGTTGGATGCTGCAGTCTGTATCGACGTCGTTGTCTAACTCATTCCAAAGGTGCTCCAGTGGGTTCTGGTCTGGACTCTACACTGGCCAGTCCATTTCAGAAGTGTTATCGTCACAGACCATTGCCTCATAGATGCTGCTTTATGACAAGAAGCATTTCAATGCTGATATAAGCAATCATTGTCTCCAAAATGGTTCCTGTACTGCATGCAGTGCACAAAGCCGTAAAATGGGTCTGTATTCTTCTATATTTAGTTTTTACTCCAGTGGATTAAGGGGATCTCACCATAACCATGAAAATCACACTCGCACAGCTACACCATATCACCTGTACCTCACTATCGGCACTATACCTGAAGGCAGGTAACGTTCTCCACACATTCACCAAACCCAAATGTTCCCATTGGATTACCGCAGGGAACTGCGCAATTCGACGCACCAAACCACTCGTTCCCAGTCATCCACTGCCCAGTGGCTATCCCAAGCATCGCTTAGCAATGGCTAAATAAATGTGTGGCTTAGTCTTTGTGCTAGATGAAGTGCTGGTTACACTCTGGAACTCACGAGTCATTCCTTCTGCTGATTTCATGCAAGTTTTTACAACCACTCTCCATCGATACACAACGTATGCTTGCTCTTTGTTTGGCTGTGATTGTTCTTCAGCGTTTCCACTTTGCATGAACATCACCAACAATAGGCTTGGGCAGGTTTAATAGGGTTGCAAAGTCGCTGCTGGATGTGTTACTCAGATGAGAGCCAATAACTTGTCCACATACGAAGTCACTGCAATCTCCTGACCTATTCCTTCTCCCTTTATTGCTTGTCTACTTACGAGGCAATACTCCCCGTCTCCTTTTGTACTAGTGTGTCCAGCTCGTGACAACTAGTGATCAATTCCACATCACATAGACGTGGTTCGATGCTTTTGTGCAGATAGTGTACTCCGCTCAGAGTTGAAGGTGATGGTTAGTGTGTTGCTTAGTAACTTATTTCACTCTGATTTGCTGAGTGAATTGTCTCTTTACTATTCCCTCGAGGAGTGTACCAAGAATCAGGTTTCGATCCACTCGAGAATTGAGTGAAAGATCGTCAGCGTTTTCCAGTGAATATCACTGTTTATTTTCATTTTTCGCTCGGAGGCTATGAGAGGGCGTGCGCAGATATTTCACATAAATCACGGGCACTGCTCGAACTTTCCCACAGTGGCTCCTGCAGGCGCTACTTAATATTAGAAAGGGGACTGTTTACAAAACGCTTCTGCGTTCCAGTCAAGAGTATTGCTCAAGATTGTGTAACCCATACAGGATAGAGTTAATAGAGGATGTCTATAGACAAAGAGGGGCTGCGCAAATGATCTAAGGTTCGTTTCAGTCCTGGGACAACATCACTAAAAGGCTGAGAAATTGAATTTAAAAATGAAAAGCACAACATCTTGGAAAAGGGCACAATATCTGAGAACAACATTGTAAAACATGTTACACATCAGGAGTGAGGAACGACCACATAGCATAATATGATGTAAAGTGGCCATCTGGGGAGCGATTATATGTTTTACATAATTTTTTATTTAATCGTCTTGCTCGCAAAATTTTTTGAATAAGATTACCGATTTCAGCGATGCAACAGCCATCTTCAGAATCTACAACAGAACTATGAGGGTGGCCCAGAAAGTAATGCCCTGCATTTTTTCCTTCAACAATTCTTTATTGAATATAATGAGAATTACACACACGAAAGAATGGTGTTTTATCTACTCACCGTATTTTTCCACGTAATCTCCATCCCATTCTATGGCCTTCCTCCAGCGGAAAACAGGGCGTGTATGCGCCGTCGCTACCAATCCTTGTCCTGGTGGCGGAGTCAGTGCTTCATTGTGTGAATCACATCCTCATCGTCCTCAAAACGTCTTCCACGAATGGCATCCTTTAATGGCCAAAACAAGTGGAAGTCCGAGGCGGCTTGGTCAGAGCTGTCAGGTGTGACAGTCGTGGATGGTCTCCCCGACCGCTGCAAATCGTGGAGCTCCGCCGAACAGCCCTCTGATGACCTCACCCTCTGTGCCCAGCGACTAGCTGTGCTTTTGTCGACAGCAGATGCTCCATAGACTTTGCACAACCGTTTGTAAATATTCGCCACAGTTTCTTTCTCTGCAGTGAGAAATTCAATGACGGCACGTTTCTTGTAACGTACATCACCTACAGACGCCATTTTGAAACTGTCCTGCAGCTACGCTATCTGTCGGAAGTGACGGAAACTTGACGCGCTCACTCAGGAGACTTCAAATAATACATACGTAACGTTTCGCATTCGTACCATTGTTTTCGGACCAGAAAATATATGCGGTGCATTACGAGGTGCATTCAAGTTCTAAGGCCTCCGATTTTTTTTCTCCCTACTGGAAAGAGATAGAAACATGCACATTGTTTTAAAATGAGGCCGCGTTCATTATCAATAAGTCCCAGAGATGGCAGCACCGTACGGCAGATGGAATTTTACCGCCAGCGGCGAGAATGAGAACTGTTTTAAATACTTAAAATGGCGACGTTTTCCTTACTTGAACAGCGTGCAATCATTCGTTTTCTGAATTTGCGTGGTGTGAAACCAATTGAAATTCATCGACAGTTGAAGGAGACATGTGGTGATGGAGTTATGGATGTGTCAAAAGTGCGTTCATGGGTGCGACAGTTTAATGAAGGCAGAATATCGTGTGACAACAAACCGAAACAACCTCGGGCTCGCACAAGCCGGTCTGACGACGTGATCGAGAAAGTGCAGAGAATTGTTTTGGGGTATCGCCGAATGACTGTTGAACAGATCGCCTCCAGAGTTGGCATTTCTGTGGGTTCTGTGCACACAATCCTGCATGACGATCTGAAAATGCGAAAAGTGTCATCCAGGTGGGTGCCACGAATGCTGACGGATGACCACATGGCTGCCCGTGTGGCATGTTGCCAACCAATGTTGACACTCAAAGACAGCATGAATGGGACTTTCTCTTTGTCGGTTGTGACAATGGATGAGACATGGATGCCATTTTTCAATCCAGAAACAAAGCGCCAGTCAGCTCAATGGAAGCACACAGATTCACCGCCACCAAAAAAAATTTCGGGTAACCGCCAGTGCTGAAAAAATGATGGTGTCCATGTTCTGGGACAGCGAGGGCGTAATCCTTACCCATTGCGTTCCAAAGGGCACTACGGTAACAGGTGCATCCTACGAACATGTTTTGAAGAACAAATTCCTTCCTGCACCGCAACAAAAACGTCCGGGAAGGGCTGCGCGTGTGTTGTTTCACCAAGACAACGCACCCGCACATCGAGCTAACGTTACGCAACAGTTTCTTCGTGATAACAACTTTGAAGTGATTCCTCATGCTCCCTACTCACCTGACCTGGCTCCTAGTGACTTTTGGCTTTTTCCAACAATGAAAGACACTCTCTGTGGCCGCACATTCACCAGCCGTGCTGCTATTGCCTCAGCGATTTTCCTGTGGTCAAAACAGACTCCTAAAGAAGCCTTCGCCGCTGCCATGGAATCATGGCGTCAGCGTTGTGAAAAATGTGTACATCTGCAGGGCGATTACGTCGAGAAGTAACGCCAGTTTCATCGATTTCGGGTGAGTAGTTAATTAGAAAAAAAATCGGAGGCCTTAGAACTTCAATGCACCTCGTACTTTCTGGGCAGCGCTCATAAAAGAAGAAAGTGTTACTGTCTACTGCATTAAGGACTTAAAAAACAAAATAGAAATTATAATAGGTATAAACACGATATGCCTCTCATTCTGCAGCACTACAACAAATCATAAATATGTAAGAACAACACGCATCAGAGTTGCCATGCGTATACAGAACCCAAACGCTATCCTAGAGGTTGTCGATATACACGTTAAGTACCGTTCAGATAATTGTACAAAGTAATTAAAAGAAGTTTTGCTTAGAGGTATAGTTCTTTAAAATAATTAGTAAGTAAGCAAAAAACTTATATATTTAACCATAAAAAATCTGTTAGTTTTCTGACAGTTTACAGCTGATCTGTATTTAGCAAACTGTTAAAAATTGAAATTTGATTATAGAAATGCTAAAATCGAATACATTGTGATAACTTTAAAATCATCATTTAGAAACGAAACTTCAAGGACATGTGATTTAGTTTCTTTCATATATTCCAATTTACATTGTGGTTAGAACAATAAGAAATAAATATGAAAATGGAAAACGAGCTGGACATGAAGTGACATTTTTTGAAATGTTGCTGGAATTTACTCATTTCTGTCACTTCACATCCGATTCTTTTATTTCTATTGTAGATTCTGAAGATTGTTATTGCAGAGCACAAATGGCAATCTTATTCAGAAAACTTTGCAATCAAGGCAAATAAAACATTATGAATACATAGTAATTGGCATGTTCAAGTTCAATAAAATTAAAATTTTAGCATTAAACAGTAATTAGGCGCGAGGGGAACAAATCAGAAAAACATTAACACTCGAAAAACCGGTGCCTGTTTGACAATTCAAATTAAATTAAGAATCCCAATAAAATAAAATTAATGCATGATAAGAGTGCTGAAGAAGAGCTTGATGACATGTTACCTACACATATACAGAAACATAGCGGAAAATGGAATGATAGTTGTGCGAGGGCCATTCCAAAAGAAATGCGCACTATTTTTTTTTTAATCCATCTTTTATTCTACACGTTTGAAAGTTTTACAGTGTGTAGATACATCCTTTAGGAACAATATTTTCATTTCTCCACATAATTGCCATTCCTCTCAACTGCCTTACGCCATCTTGGAACCAGCGCCTGTATACCTGCACGATAAAATTCTGGACCAACCTGTTGGAGCCACTGTTTGGCAGCGTGCGCAAGGGAGTCATCATCTTCAAACCTTGTTCCACGAAGAGAGTCTTTCAGTTTCCCAAAGAGATGATAGTCATATGGAGCCAGGTCAGGACTGTAAGGCAGGTGTTTCAATGTTGTCCATCCGAGTTTTGTGATCGCTTCCACGGTTTTTTGACTTACATGTGGCCGTGCATTGTCGTGCAACAGCAGAACATCCTGCTTTTGCCAATGTGGTCGAACATGACTCAGTCGAGCTCGAAGTTTCTTCAGTGTCGTCACATATGCATAAGAATTTATGGTGGTTCCACTTGGCATGATGTCCACAAGCAAGAGTCCTTCGGAATCGAAAAACACCATAGCCATAACTTTTCCAGCAGAAGGTGTGGCTTTAAATTTTTTTTTTCTTGGGTGAGTTTGCATGATGCCACTCCATTGATTGCCTCTTCGTCTCTGTTGAAAAATGATGGAACCATGTTTCACCACTTGTCACAGTTCTTCCAAGAAATTCATCTCCACCATTCTCGTACTCTTCCAAAAGTTCGCTGCATACCGTTTTACTTGTTTTTTTTTTTTTTTTTTTTTTTTTTTTTTGTGAGCCACTGTCAACATCCTGGGAACCCACCTGGCACAAACCTTTTTTAACACCAACACTTTCAGTAATCTGCAAAAATTTCTTTCCCTTATCCCAACGTAGCGTGACAATCCGCTCACTGTGATGCATCTATCAGCACAAATTCGTTAACTCCCTGCACATTGTCTGGAGTGCATGCAGTACGAGGCCTGCTGCTGTGAGGACAATCCTCAATATTGCCATGCCCGCTTTCATCACGTAACCTCCTTGCCCACCGACTAACTCTACTGCGATCGACAGCAGCATCTCCATACACCTTTTTCAACCTCTTGTGGATGTTTCCCACTGTCTCGTTTTCACAGCACAGGAACTCTATGACAGCACGTTGCTTCTGACTAACGTCAAGTGTAGCAGCCATCTTGAAGACATGCTGTGACGGCGCCACTCACGGGAACAGGTTGAACTACGTTTGAAAACAAGCGGGAAGGATGTATTTACACACTATAAAACTTTCACACATGCAGAATGAAAAGTGTATTTTTACAAAAATAGTGTGCATTTCTTTTGGAGTGACCCTTGTAACAACATAGTATGAGGAGTGATCAAGAAGTTTTCGGTCGAAGGGCGCACAGTCCAGAATCGGTATGCCAATCAGGCAAAATCTCAGTGAGCATTGAGGAAATCATCCCATCGAGACACCACGTTGAAGACAGCTGTTTGGTAGAACATTGTGGCCTGTTGCGTGAAGAAGCCTGTAACTGCTTGCTGCTCATTCTCATCCAACAGGTATCGTCGACTCCCGAAGGCGTTTTTTAAGCGACCGAACGCTTGGTAATTACATGGGAAGAGTCCACCCCAAAAGGTGAACGGTCAGCGCGTTGGAATGCCATGCACGGTGACCCGGGTTCGATTCCTGGCTGGGGTGGGAGATTTTCTCCCCTCAGGGACTGCGTGTTGCGCTATCTTCATCATCATTACATCCCCATTGTCGACGCACAAGTCACCCAATGTGGCGTTGCTCTCAATAAGACTTCCACTTGGCGGCCGAACTTCCCGCCTGGGAACTCCCGGCCATTGATGCCATACGATCATTTCCATTTGCATGAGAAGAGATAAGGACTACAGGGCGTGTGCTCGACTGTCTCCCACAGGAGTTGGCGTTACGGCATTTGCGATATGGGGACGTGTGTTATCATGAAGCAGCAGAACCACTTGATGCAGTTCTCCACAACGGCTTTCAACAGACATGTTGCTCCATACACAGTCCTCATTCTCCGATAGATGTCTACCGGTGTTTGTCTTTCGGCAGCCTAAGAAAGAAAAGCAGCACATTGGTCCTATTTAGATGATGATGATGAGCGTTTGGCGTCATTGGCCGGGAGGCCCCTCGCGGGGCAGGTCCGGCCGCCATATCGCAGGTCTTATTACATTCGGCGCCACATTGGGCGACCTGCACGCCGGATGGGGATGAAATGATGATGAACACAACACAACACCCAGTCCCTGAGCGGAGAAAATCTCCGACCCAGCCGGGAATCGAACCCGGGCCCAGAGGACGGCAATCCGTCACGCTGACCACTCAGCTACTGGGGCGGACTCCTATTTAGAAGCATTTGGTAACAACGTCGCCATAGTTCACGTTTCCGCATTTGCCGCACGAGCGCCAGAAAGACACGAATGCCACAACAATCCCTTGCGTAGACGTTGTAAGTAGGCGGTTTAGGTTTTTATGTTGGTAACCTCACGTAGCGCTCTGTATGAAAATCACTGGCTGTGCTGTGTGCAGTTTGTGGCTGGTTGGCATTGTTGGAATATTCGCTATTGTAGTGTTGGGCAGTTGGCTGTTAACAGTGCATAGCGTTGCGCAGTTGGAGGTGAGCCACCAGCAGTGGTGGATGTGGGGAGTGAGATGGCGGAGTTTTGAGAGTGGATTATCTGGACGTGTGTCCTTCAGTCAAGAGTAAATTTGTAAGACTGGATGTCACGAACTGATATATATATATATATATATATATATATATATATATATATATATATATATATATATATATATATATGATGACTTTTGAATATTATTAAGGTAAATACATTGTTTGTTCTCTATCAAAATCTTTCATTTGAATAACTGTGCCTATCAGTAGTTAGTGCTTTCAGTAGTTACATTCTTTTATTTAGCTGGCAGTATTGGCGCACACTGTATTGCAGTAGTTCGACTAATGAAGATTTTTTGTGAGGTAAGTGATTCATGAAAGGTATAGGTTATTATTAGTCAGGGCCATTCTTTTGTAGGGATTATTGAAAGTCAGATTGCGTTGCGCTAAAAATATTGTGTGTCAGTATAGTGTTGATCGGAATAAGTAAAGAGAGAAATGTCTGAGTACGTTCAGTTCTGCTCAGCTATTTGAACATCAAATAACGTAGAGGTTTACCAGCACAGTCTTTCATAACACAGAAGCGACAGAGAAGGAGGTTGTGAATGTTCTTGTACACTCATGTTCAGAAAAAACAGAACACCTTGAAGGATTAGAGATAGGACACTCATATTCACAGGACATTTACATTAGCATGTCCTGCAGAAATGATTAGCTTATGAACCATGTCGGCCAGCGGGTTCGAGGTCAGCAACGATGTCGCGACGCAACACCACCCATCGGTAAAATGTGCCTGCCGTTTTCGTTGTCGCTGTAGACCGAAGGTAATGGCCTTGTGCAGACGTGCACAATGCCTCGCAGACGTATGCGAGAATCGTACCGTCAGATCAGTGGGTTTGAGAGAGGGCGTATTACTAGCATGAGAGAATGTGGCCCATCCATCCGGGAAACTGCTTCTCGTGTAGGACCAAGTGTTTCGACGGCGCAACGGGTATGTGCAGAATGGTTCACGGAACGCCGTAGAACATGACGACATGGATTAGGTCGCACCACACCACGCTCCGAAAAGATCGGCACCTCATCCTAAAGGCATTGCAGGAAAGATCTCCGTCCTCCTCGGATCTGGCGCAACAGTGGAACAGTGTAACACATCCTATCAGAAGTGACAGTCCGTTGCCGTTTATTACGGCATGGGATACCTGCGCCTCGTCCACTTCTCCGCCTACCCTTGACGAATGTGTAGAAACATGCTAGACGGCAGTGATGTTTGGAATGAAGTCATTGTGGACAGGAACAGCATCAGATAGTGTTTTCGGACGAATCCCGGTTCTGCCTGAAGATGGTGGCCGCATTTTGGTTCGCTGCGGACACGGGGAGCGGCATGGCAGTGATTGTTTTCGCACAACACATACAGCACAAACACAAGGCCTTACAACCACAAATCATAACTGGTGCGTGTCAAGGGCTCTGTGACCAGTGTGACCTACCTGAATCACATCCTGCGACCCGTGGCCATACCGTTCTTGCACAAAACCGCTGACGTCATTTTTCAGCAAGACAATGCACGACCACATGTTGCTGCACGGGATGTCAGCCTTATGCCCTGCGGACCACCAGACTTGTCGCCAGACGAAAATGTGTGGGACACGGTGAAACAACGGGTGCAGCGCTGTCACCCAGTGTCGACCACCACAGACGAACTTTGGAACCAGGTGAATGCAGCATGGATGGCTAAGCACAGGACACCATTCGCGCCTTATACGCGTCGATGCCATCATTCATAGAACAAGTTATTAGGGCCCATGGCGGAACCTGTGCCTACTAGGCTACAGGACACGTACTGAACCGAGGTGACTGGAATGCTAATCATTTCTGCAGAACATACTAATGTACATGTCCTGTGAATATGGATGTCCTATCTCTAGTCGTTTAAGCAAAGTATCAGAAATATCTCCTCCTGATGGCTGTTTTTTTCTGAACATGAGTGTATTATGTATTGGCAGAGCTAGGGTAGCATGGAAGTGAGACTTCGAGTTGCGGTTATCACGAGATTATGGATACTTGATCTTTAATGCGAAGTAGCGGATTGCGTGGGCACCGAGGAGCCGTTGAAGAAGACGTAGCGTATGTGACTTCTGTGGCTGCGAGCATCCAAACGTCTATCTAAAGCACTTACACGATCAAATAGACGGTTGTTGTAGCTGTCACGCACACAAGGTTTCGTGCTTATTTCTAACTGTCTAGTGTTGGATTAGATCACAATAGTGGAGATTCAGCAGAAGAACTGATTACGTAAGTTTTTTCCCGTAGGAAACTTCTGGAGACCCGGGAGGCAAATTGAAGTCTTCTTGCATGTGGTGTCAATATTTTTTGCCCATCTGACGTTCTGATCCAAATGTACACGCAAGTTCTTCGCTGTTTCTGGTAAGGTATTGGAGTATCATCTAGTAGGATAAATAAACACAGTATTGATTAAAAACAGTCTTGGTTGCAATTTTAGTTTTTCTTTATTTTTCAACGACGCGTTTCGCCTTATTTAGACATCTTCAGGTTATCTTTTCTAGATGGACGCGAGAGGCACCAATATCTGTGTAACGAGTTCCCATTCACAAGAGCTCCTGCATTTCACAAAGACATTTGCGCTTCACATAGAGACACATTCATAAAAATTAATTGTTTTATATTTAAATACTTATATTATTACATTTCAATTAATGTTGAAGCATTTTATTTAAATTTCTGTAAATTCGCTTTTAATAATTATTTCAATGGTGCACCAGCGATTATTATCGACAAAATTGTAAACCTTTTGATTTTATATTACATATCTGTTCATATTTTGTACACAGTCTCGACAGAAAAGTAGCTGTAAATGGACAGTCTTAGTGGGAATATGATGTGAAATACGGAGTTGTGGCAGAAGAACGATTGTAAACGATAAGTGGAGATAGTGGACAGCTAAAGGCAGAAGTATCTTTCGTTAATAGTTCGATGTGTGCAAGTATTAGTGAATATAATTGGTTTTAAAGTTCACAACCTTTCTGCAATTGAGTAATGATTGAAAGCCACCTGACTAACACAATCATTTCACAAGTTAATGTTTCTTCACATCAGAAAATTTCCATTTAATAGAATCCGACATCAGCCTCATATTCCACGGAAGATAACGAGGCCGCCAACTATAGAACAAAGTAATATTTTATAACTTTAGATGGATATTAGGGATTCGATGCAACTTACTTAAAATAAATTATCAACGTCTGTTACGAAAACAGATTGCTCAATGTTAAGCATTCGAAGACCAACATACATAGCCAACTTCAAACAGTTTTCCATGGACTGATCGTCTTGTCTCACAGTGGGATAAACATATTAACAGTTGCGGCAATTACTTTTGAAACATTAGGTAGATTACTTTCTTTTTTCCCGTTTTCCTCGTTTTCATTTAATTGCCGCTTACACTATTGCTCCCTACACATTGTTCCGGTGACCACGAAAATAAGATTAAATTACTTACAGCAGCCTTTAAACAGTCTTTATTCCCATGCTCCATACGCAAATGAAGTAGACAGAAACTCTAATATCTTGTACAATGGAAAGTACTCTTTGTCAAGCACTTCGCAGTGGTTTGCAGAGTATGAGTGTAGATGAATACATCCGTTCCCTGCGATTGTTACTTAAGATGCCGAGAAAAGACATGAAACCAGTTTCCACTGGAGTATTATAGCAGATTACTACCCAGATCGTCCTTGCCTAACTGACCTTGTGCTAATCACAAGGTTAAGAAGACTGGAAAGTGAAAGGACCTACCGCCGATCAAGTTAAGCGAGCTACTACGTAACAAGTGACACATCTGGGCCAGTGAAAAACGAAGAACTGTGCAGCAGCCACCTGGTCTCTGGACAACTTTTTTAATTGGGTTCAGCTGTTAAAAATTCGACTGGTTTCACTGTCGTGTTGAGCTACGACGCGTTTTCCAGTTTATTTCTGATATTCAATGAAATAATACACTCGTATTCAGTTATAAAATGATGGTCTTTCGAGTATGCATAGAAATTTTGTAGAGGTATTCACGCAAGTAACTGACATGATCGACCCATGAACATTTCTTTCGCCAGGCGATATTAGTAGAAAATCAAGAATAACTGTTCTTTTAGCAAAAAAAAAAAAAAAGCTGGTATTCAGTTAAATATAACGTGAAGAGCATGCAATGTACGTGAATTTCCTCTGACTCAGAACAAATCACAAAAGTATATTTATCAAATAATTAACTGAACTGATGAGTCACAAAAGGTCATGCCCAATTTTTTCCAGATTATATTTACCAGTGATAACTGATCTTTATCTATGCATGCAAATCTTTTGGTATAAAAGGGGCAATATTCCATCAGTAGTAGGGAAAACTACATTCTGGGCCATTTTGTTAGTGTGGGTTGCATATATTCAGAGGCAAACTTGATTGATTTATGACCTGAACCTATTGCTCAGCTAAGTGCTTTATGACCTTCTGAGCATTGATTTATAACCCCCTAACGATAATTTGCCTTTCTGGGAAACCACCAACACCCCTCCACTCCTCTACATCCTCCCCCACCTCTCTGGGAAATACCCTCACCGATGCAAGCACACTTTAGATATCAAATTAATTGACTAATTAATTCAATCGATCAATTAATTAACCCCTCCCCCTTTGAGTAATCACCCAGCACTCCCCCTCTGGGAAATCCCCCAGCCATCCCCCTCACCAGTCCCATCCAGAAATTGGTGGGAAAAAGACTCAACTCTGGTAGAGAGAAAGGATCTCATGCTACAAAATTTAAATCAATGTCAATTGAATGGCAAAGGAAATAATGTTTATTTATAAAATTCATTTTGCAGGTGTTGGATCTCTCTTTTATTTGGTAGGGTAAGCTCATCATTCTCTGTCATTTTGGAAGATGTAGGTCTTGCAAAATACACCAAAAAGAAGTAATTAAATAGATCGCTTTTTTTCCAGTCGCATAAGGAATACTGCCATGAAATCGACATCAACATGACTCACCACATGTAATTACTCTGTTAAAAAATCTTTCGATCCCTCCTTCACCCTGATTATGTCTCTGAGTGATGGGTCAGTCGCATTGCACCATGCATGCCACTGGTCAGGGACGCCACTGCTGTGGAGCTGCACTAATCCTCCACAAACAAAGCACTAGGTAATAGCATCCCATTGAAATTTGATACCAGGCTCACTTCCTATCTCTCTCTCTCTCTCTCTCTCTCTCTCTCTCTCTCTTTCTCTCTCTCCCCCTCTCTCTCTCTATCTCTCTCCATCTCCATCTCTGTGTCTCAAGTTGTTGCTTCCTGTTTGTGTGAACCAATGTATACAAACACACACATATCAAGATGTCTCCCCAATCCTCCTCCATTCCATCCCCTCCCCTGTCCCCCTTGCCACTCTTGTAGACCAGCATTGGTAGTCGGTACATCCCTTTGTTCTCACACTTCCATTCATATAGAAACCTGTAGGGCATAGAACAAAGACACTTGAGAAGAAGGTAGCGTCTGTAATGTGTCACACTAACTGCATCTTTGCTCTGAACAAAGTAGTGGATACCTGGTAAGACACCAGCTGTGGACGTCTTGCAAATATTATCTCACTCTATCAGATTGATTGACTAATTAATTAAATCGATACCTTTTGTGTGCAGTTAGTTTTTTCTTGCATTCTGTTGGTGGATACTAGGACTTGTACATTCGTTAGGATTCGATCCTGCAAATGCCCAGTTTCAAAACCCTACTCTTCTCGCTTCCAGGTATTTTTTCCCTTGCAGAGTCAGGTAATTTTGTAGGAAGTCCATTGAGTTGCAGACAGCTAAAAATTCCAAATTTCAGCTCAGTAACAATTAGTGGGAGGGGATGGACAGATGTGAGCTCGCAATACCACTATAAGAAACAATGAATTGATCAATTGGGAATTTGACATTGTGATTGGGTTCTTAAAGCACTATAGAATTCCTAAGTTGGTTCTCTTTGCTACATTTGAAAGGAGGAGGAAGGACCTACGGCGTGATAGGATAGCGGCAAATACCACTACAAGATAGAGTTCACTGCGATGTACTGAATAACACTAAACATGAAACAATTAAACCATGATCCAATCTGCAGTAATACTTGTTATAGCTAGGTGTTGGAGATCGCTGAAACACTCCACTTCTGTCCTAATGTCCACACGCAGCACCTCAGGCCAGATATTGCACACTGCTAGTTGCTACTATGGAAACGTGTCTCGCTGATCGCACCCAATCTGCAGCTGGACTCGGCCCGCCGGAGAGGACCACCCGGTCACGATGGGTGTCCAGGACGACCAGAGTGTTTGGAAACCGAATGTTGTCAATACCTCCAGCGCCAGCATTCGACATATTGAATCTCCTCAAATTTCCACATAAAAATTGGACAATACTCGCAACACACGCGATTGATGAGATGGCTCAACACATTCTGAGTGAAACCTTCCAGTCTCCTCTATACCTCTTTTTTTAATGATAACCTTCCAGTTTGCAATAGCCTATGAAACCTTTCCTTGGGATTTCTATCTCTTGCTTAATAATAACAAATGAAATCTTCCCTTTGAAATTTATTCTCTTTCTCAATCTTCACATACAAATTTAATTGCTGTTTTTTAAAAGTGATTTTCAAATTATTTCTACGAAAGATAGAATGTCGTCGTCGTGTGGCCTCCCCGTCTCCTCCATATCTCTTTTGTTATCCAACCTTCCCTTAGGATTTCTATCTCTTGCTTAAAAATAACAAATGAAATCTTCCCTTCGAAATTAATTCTCTTTCTTAATCTTCGCATACAAATTTAAATGCTGCTTATTAAAAGTTATTTTCTAATTATTTCGACGAATCGTAGAATGTGTCGTCGTCGTGGCCCTCAGTCGTTACCTGCAATAACCCAAACCTGTTACTTACCTTTTTTACTGTTACTGGATCGCCATCTGACTGCTACATCGAACTGCGACATGAATATACTTACTCTGGTTTACTATACTCTATTAACTGCTGGTGGGCTGTCATAATAAGTGGCTGTATTTATTACCAAAGCTGACGTTATTCTTTATTAGCAAAGCTAACGTTATTCTTTAATTAATTTGACTGAAGTTACGTAATTCATAGCTACACTTTTTCTTGACAACAATAAAATTTTTGCAAAGTTTTATGTTGATGGTTTTTGGGATGGATTATAATCAGTAATGCAACATCGCTGGCAAAAATTAATTATATTCTGAAAACGTTTCTTCAAATATTTACTGCTGGTAATGAAATGATTTTACAAACGTTCAAATGGGACTTACTTTTTATAATAATCTTACGACTAGTATTGCACAAACATACCTTCAGAAGTCTTGAGTTTCTCAAAAAAAAAAAAAATTCAATAATATTAGTTCCTCTTATGATAATAGTTACCTGATGTCTCTGTACATCCGTTTATAATCTCTTGTAAATCATACCTGGTGGCTGGCAGGCACACCGCTTCTCTCAACCTCCCGCTTCAGACCTGCTACCAACTCGCTTCACATCTCGCTTACTACTGGCTCCTACGAACGCTAAAGTGCGGTCTCTCCTGCCAACAATGCTTTCTGGTGCAGACAATCCCTGCTACCATTACAAAATGTATCAATGCGCGGTCTTTCCCGCTGTTTTTAAAATTATATCAATTTGCGGTCTCTCTTGCCAACAATACTTTAGTGCAGACATTCCCTGCTACCACAATTATTTCCAACATGACAAATATTAATTATTCCTACTTAATCCTATTAATAAAATATAAACATATTTCATAAATTGTGATTTGACAATAGACAATAGAAATATACACGTCTTATATGAGTATTAGTTCACTATTCAGCTATCCAGAGAGAAACGTAAAGGTCGACGCTGGGACTTGCCCCTGCTGCTGCGGGCAAGAACCGACTAGCTGGTCAGCCAGGAATTTTCTCTGTACCCGTTACTCGCGACAGCCTGAAGCCGGAAATTGGTTTATTCCGGCCGCCGGCTACTTCCACCAGATGTCCCACACACCAAACGGTGTTGTCCTACCATCGTGTCCCTTCTTGACCGCGCGGTCTCAGGCGTCTTATCACGGTACGCGCGGCTCCCCCCGTCGGAGGTTCGAGTCCTCCCTCAGGCATCGATGTGTGTGTTGTCCTTCGCGTAAGTTAGTTTAAGTTACATTAAGTGGTGTGTAAGCTTAGGGACCGATGACCTCAGCAGTTTGGTCCCATAAGACCTTACCACAATTTTCCAAATTACCTTCTTCTTGTCAGTATTTTCCGTATTTTCCTTTCCTCACCGATTCTGTGGAGAACCTCCTCATTCTTTACCTTATCATTCCCCTTATTTTCAACCTTCTTCTGTAGCACCACATCTCAAATGCTTCGAATCTCTTCGTTTTCGATTTTCCCACAGTCCATGTTTCACTACCATACAACATTGTGCTCCAAACGTACGTTTCCTCAAATTAAGGTGTACTTTTGATACTAGTAGACTTCTCCAGGAATGGCCTTTTTGCCAGTACTAGTCTGCTTTTTATGTCCTCCTTATTTATTTTGCTGCCTAGGTATTCCTTAACTTCATCTACTTCGTGATCACCAATCCTGATGTTAAGTTTCTCGCTGTTCTCATTTCTGCTACTTCTCGTTACTTTCGTCTTTCTTCGATTTACTCTAAATCCACACTTTATATTCATAGACTGTTCATTTCATTCAGAAAATCCTGTAATTCTTCTTCACTTCCATTGCGGATAGAAATATCATCACCGAATCTTATCATTGATATCCTTTCGCCTTGAATTTTAATCCCACTCTTGAACCTTTCGTTTATTTTCATCACTGCTTCTTCAATGTATAGATTGAACAGTAGAGGCGAAAGACTACATCCCTTTCTTACACCCATTTTAATCCGAGCACTTCGTTCTCGGTCTTCCACTCTCATTATCCCTCTTGGTTCTTGTATATACTATCCACCTTTCGCTATAGCTTACCCCTATGCATCTCAAAATTTCGAACGTCTTGCATCATTTTACATTGTCGAATGCTTTTTCCACGTCGTCAAATCCTACGAATATGTCTTGATTTTTCTTTAGTCTTACTTCCATTATCGACAGCAATGTGAGAACTTGAAGCCATTTTGACTATTTTTCGACCGTGACAGTCTCAAGAAATATGTAAAGGTTTTTTAAATTACCGCTACCAGTCACAAACTTTGTTAACTATTGCATTATTTATTTATTTTACCTCATCTTCAGGCTAAATGTCATTACAAAAACAATTTCACGATAACATTATATTGATGTTACAGAGTCTTTTCATAAATGATAGAAGAACAAAGATAACCACAGCATTTATGAAAAGACTATGTAACATCAATATAATCTTATCGTGAAATTGTTTTTGTAATGCCATTTAGCCTGAAGATGAGGTATTCCCTCGAAACATGTAGCAAAATAAATAAATAATACAATAGTTAACAAAGTTTGTGACTGGTAGCGGTAATTTAAAAACCTTTACAATGTGAGAACTGCCTCTCTGGTGCCTTTACCATTCCTACAGCAAGACTGATCATCTAACACATCCTCAATTTTCCACTCTTCTGTATATTATTCTTGTCAGCAACTTGCATGCATGAACTGTTAAGCTGGTTAATCGATAATTCTCGCTCTTGTCAGCTCTTGTGATCTTCAGAATTGTGTGGATGGTGTTTTTCTGAAAGTCAGTTGATATAACGCCAGATTCATACATTCTACATACCAATGTGAATAATCGTTTTGTTGCCACTTCCCCCAATGATTTTAGAAATTCTGGTAGAATGATATCTAACCCTTCTGTCTTATTTGATTTTAAGTCATCCAGAGCTCTTTTAAACTCTGATTCTAATACTGGATCCCCTCTCTCTTCTATATGACTCCTGTTTCTTCTTCTATCACGTCGTCAGGCAAGTCTTCCCTGTTATAAAGGCCTTCAATGTACTCTTTCGACCTATCAGCTCTCTCCTCTGCATTTAAGTGTGGAATTCCCATTGCTTTTTAACGTTACCGCCTTTCCTACTAGTTTCAGCGAAGGTTGTTTTGACTTTCCTATATGCTGAGTCGGCCCTTCCGACAGTCATTTCGTTTTCAATTTTTTCACATTTTTCATGCAGCCTTTTCGCCTTACCTTCCCTGCACTTCCTATTTATTTCATTTCTAAGTGATCTATATTTCTATATTCCTGAATTTCCTTGAACACATTTGAGTTTACTTCTTTTATCGATCAGTTAAAGCATTTCTTCTATTATCCACGTTTTCTTCGTAGTTACTTTCTTTGTACAGAGGGTTTTCTATCCAACTTCTGTGATTACTCTTTTTAGAGATGCCCATTCCCCTTCAACTTAAATGGCTGCCGAGCTATTTCTTATCGGAATATCTATAGCTTCAGAGAACTTCAAGTGTACCTCTTCATTCCCTAGTACTTCCGTATCCCACATCTTTGGGCACTGATTCTTCCTGATTAGTCTCTTAATCTTCAGCCTATTCTGCACCATCACTAAATTGTAATCTGAGTCTATATCTGCTTCTGGGTACGCCTTACAATCCAGTACCTGATTTTGGACCTCTGCCTGACCATGACGTAATTTAATTCAAATCTTCTCGTATCTCCCGACCTTTTCCAAGTACAACTCCTCCTCTTATGATTTCTGCACAGATTATTCGCTATTACTAGCTGAAATTTATTGCTGAACTCAATTAATCTTTCTCCTCTCTCATTCCTAGTGTAAGTAGGCTGCTTAGGTTTCTATGTTGGTAACGTCACGTAGCGCTCTGTATGAAAATCTTTGGCTGTGCTGTGTGCAGCCTGTGGCTGGTTGGACTCATTGTTGGAATATTCGCTTGTGTAGTGTTGGGCAGTTGGATGTGAACAGCACGTAGAGTTGGGCAGTTGGAGATGAACCGCCAGCAGTGGTGGATGTGGAGAGAGAGATGACTTTTGAACATTATTAAGGTAAATACATTGTTTTTTCTCTAACAAAATATTTTATTTGCCTTCAGCAGTTAGAATCTTTTATTGAGCAGGCAGTATTGGCGCGGTCGCTGTATGGCAGTAGTTCGAGTAACGAAGATTTTTGTGAGGTAAGTGATACATGAAAGGTATACGTTATTGTTAGTCAGGGCCATTCTTTGTAGAGATTATTGAAAGTCAGATTGCGTTGCGCTAAAAATATTGTGTGGCAGTTTAGTGATGATCAGAATAAGTAAAGAGAGAAATTTCTGAGTACGTTCAGTTTTGCTCAGCTGTTTGAAAATCAAATAACGTAAGAGGTTTTCCAGCACTGTCATTTTTAATTTTTTCTAAGGGGACATTTCATACCAGTACCAAATCCATATTCTCCCATAACCACTTCTTCTACTCTTTCCGCTACAATCGCATTCAAAACCCGCGTGACTTAGTTTTTCATCTCCTTTTACGTACTGAATTACCCGTTCAATATCCTCATATATTTTCTTTATCTCTTCATCTTCGGCTTGCAACGTCGGCATGTATACCTGAACCATCGTTGTCAGTGTTGGTTTGCAGTCAGTTCTGATGACACCAATGCCATCACTTAACTTTTAACAGTAACTCACTCTCTGCCCTACCTCCTTAATTCATAACGAATCCTTCTGCAGTTGTATCATTTTCTGCCGCTGTTGATATTACCCCTTACTCATCTGACCAGAAATCCTTGTCTTCTTTCCATTTTACTTCACTAATCCCCACATATGGCTCGTTAAGTGGCCACGACGAAGAAATCGGAGACATTAGAGTTTATGCCATTGTTTATCGATAGTCGTTCTTCCCACATAGCTTTCGCGAATGCGACAGAGAAGGGGAGAAACGGTAGTACTACCAGACGCAACGTCCGTCATTCGCCGTAAGATGACTTGCAGTGCGTACATGTACATGTAGTTGTTTATAAATATTGCAAGGTATTGTTGACTGCTTAAATAGGAAAGTGTCCATCATTCATGTTTAACGGGCACCTTTACTTTGCGAAATGAAAGTAAAACGGTGTGTACGAGACATGTCATACGCGTCGCTGTCAGTCTATGATTCTATGTGATAGAATTTTTAAATTGACAATACTGCCTCAACCCTTTTTGCTTTAAAAGACGTCAGCCTGAGTGTAGAGGTACCGAGACAAGAATCTCTAGACGAATAATAGAAGTAGAGTATTTTATCCACGAATGTGGCTTTACGTGTGTGAGGTTCTTCAAAAATATATTAAACAGTCATAGGACCGTGACAGGTAGGTAGATATCAGCATACATTGGAAAGGATCGCGAGAGGCACACTTACTTCCGAACCGAAGCCCAGCCACTGCTTCGAAGAGTGCAGGCCTTCAATCCGTTGCCAACGTTTCATAAATGTGGAAAACAACAGCACAGGTGTCTCCTGTTCGTCCAGCGCGTGTCCTTGAAGCGCCACGGTCGCTGGCAGTCTTATTGCCACACAGGAAGCCAAGCATTCAGGCACGTGGCGTACTATTAAGAAACGCGGAAATGTGCTCATCCATTCTCTCTGTTTCACAGGGTACACCTGCTGGTAAGGCCCGAATGCAGAAAATTGTCCTATTTTCTTGGAAGCTTCCGCAGCCTAGTTAGAAGAGACGTACCTTTGTATGATTGAAGTAGCTAATGTTAGCGACTGTACGCTATCTGATCAAAGGTACCCGGACACTCGTTAGTGGACATTAATATGGGATGTGGCCACCTTTCGCCTTTATGAAGGCCTAGATTCTGCTGGGCATATTTTAGTGAGGTATCTGAATGTCAGTGGAAGAATGGCAGCCCTATCTTGCTGAAGAGTCGAACCAGAGAAGGTAGCGATTTATTTGATTGATTTATTTATATTTTATTGCTTCTTTTGGACTGTATATATAACAGGCTGTGTTTTTAATATGTTTTGAAGTTATTTCGTGTTTTGATGCATTCCAAAGTTATATCTCAGAATGGTAATAGAAATACTAACAATAATAATAATAATAATTATAATGATGATAATGGTGATAAAATAATGGTTTTAAAATGTATGTATTCGTGAACATATTATATATTAGTATCAATAAGAGTCGAAAAGGTAGTGATTTTTTATTTATTTGTTTTATTTATTCATTAACATTACAGAATGATCCACCGCGTTTTTAACCACTGTGGGTCGTCTGCTACTAAAAATTAGTAACAAGCTGCAGAGAGAGACTCTTCATCTCTTTCTACAGCTTCTCCCAATGCTATTATTTTTCTTGTCTTTTATCTACACTCCTGGAAATTGAAATAAGAACACCGTGAATTCATTGTCCCAGGAAGGGGAAACTTTATTGACACATTCCTGGGGTCAGATACATCACATGATCACACTGACAGAACCACAGGCACATAGACACAGGCAACAGAGCATGCACAATGTCGGCACTAGTACAGTGTATATCCACCTTTCGCAGCAATGCAGGCTGCTATTCTCCCATGGAGACGATCGTAGAGATGCTGGATGTAGTCCTGTGGAACGGCTTGCCATGCCATTTCCACCTGGCGCCTCAGTTGGACCAGCGTTCGTGCTGGACGTGCAGACCGCGTGAGACGACGCTTCATCCAGTCCCAAACATGCTCAATGGGGGACAGATCCGGAGGTCTTGCTGGCCAGGGTAGTTGACTTACACCTTCTAGAGCACGTTGGGTGGCACGGGATACATGCGGACGTGCATTGTCCTGTTGGAACAGCAAGTTCCCTTGCCGGTCTAGGAATGGTAGAACGATGGGTTCGGTGACGGTTTGGATGTACCGTGCACTATTCAGTGTCCCCTCGACGATCACCAGTGGTGTACGGCCAGTGTAGGAGATCGCTCCCCACACCATGATGCCGGGTGTTGGCCCTGTGTGCCTCGGTCGTATGCAGTCCTGATTGTGGCGCTCACCTGCACGGCGCCAAACACGCATACGACCATCATTGGCACCAAGGCAGAAGCGACTCTCATCGCTGAAGACGACACGTCTCCATTCGTCCCTCCATTCACGCCTGTCGCGACACCACTGGAGGCGGGCTGCACGATGTTGGGGCGTGAGCGGAAGACGGCCTAACGGTGTGCGAGACCGTAGCCCAGCTTCATGGAGACGGTTGCGAATGGTCCTCGCCGATACCCCAGGAGCAACAGTGTCCCTAATTTGCTGGGAAGTGGCGGTGCAGTCCCCTACGGCACTGCGTAGGATCCTACGGTCTTGGCGTGCATCCGTGCGTCGCTGCGGTCCGGTCCCAGGTCGACGGGCACGTGCACCTTCCGCCGACCACTGGCGACAACATCGATGTACTGTGGAGGCCTCACGCCCCACGTGTTGAGGAATTCGGCGGTACGTCCACCCGGCCTCCCGCATGCCCACTATACGCCCTCGCTCAAAGTCCGTCAACTGCACATACGGTTCACGTCCACGCTGTCGCGGCATGCTACCAGTGTTAAAGACTGCGATGGAGCTCCGTATGCCACGGCAAACTGGCTGACACTGTCGGCGGCGGTGCACAAATGCTGCGCAGCTAGCGCCATTCGACGGCCAACACCGCGGTTCCTGGTGTGTCCGCTGTGCCGTGCGTGTGATCATTGCTTGTACATCCCTCTCGCAGTGTCCGGAACAAGTATGGTGGGTCTGACACACCGGTGTCAATGTGTTCTTTTTTCCATTTCCAGGAGTGTAATTACATTGTTAGTTAAAAAAAAAAAGTGATACGTAAAGTACATTTTGGGAAAGGCAAATTTTTTTACTATATTCTTAAGAAGTAACAGAAAAAAAGGAAAGAATTAGGTAGTAAAAGAGGTCCCTTTAACTGGCTGTTTCATGTGGGACGGCTTTGGTAAACGCTTCAAGCCAGTCTCACATGAATCAGTATATTCCATTCTACCATAATTACTACTGTATGCATGTAAGTCGACAGAGTAACTCCTCGTAGTTCGTGTATGAGGTTTAACATCATTACTTCTTACTACAATTACTTCCTCCATTTACCGGCACCATAAACGGGGGAAGAGACTTGGAAAGGTGACCTCGAGCCTCATATCCCCGAAAGCCACTTCTTATGGATGTTGTACTTTCCTGCCTGTGTAGTTAAGTCTCATGATACTACATACCTGCATTGGTGTTTGTATAGTTAAGTCTTATAATACCATGTGCGTACGTTTATTTTCAATATTATAAAATTCACATTTTTTACAATTTATATCTCATGCAGTTTACATATGAAGGGCTTATTTCAATAGTGGTACAAGTCCATTGCCTCCAATTTTCTGCCTATAATGCTTCTGCAATAAATGATCCAAATAAACAGAAAGAAAGGTTCATATCTAGCAAGAAGCCATATGCTTGGATATTTCTGGTATCTCAACTGCAGATTTTTCAGCGCTCATTTAACTTTAGGAGTCTGTATCTCACAATGAACAAAAATGGACTTGTACCACTATTGAAATAAGCCCTTCATATTGTACAATTACATATTTGAAAATAATTACCCAAAAAACTAAAGAATTACATGTTTTACTCTATACAAAGTGGTTAGTACACTGGACTCGCATTCGGGAGGACGACGGTTCAAACCCGCTTCCGGCCATCCTGATTAAGGTTTTACGTGATTTCCCTAAATCGCTTCAGGCAAATACCAGGATGCTTTCTTTCCAAGGCCACAGCCGATTTTCTTCCCCATCCTTTCCTAATCCAGGGGGACAGATGACCTCGCTGTTTGGTCCCCCTCCTCCGATCCAAGCAACCAACTTTGTACAAACAGGAAATTTCGTTGTTTTATTTCTTATTACTAACTTATTTTTAAATTCAATGTATATACTACCTGTAGCATTGTTGCAGTCGTGTGATCTGCTGCTATGACGCACATGTTTATGTGTTTGCTGACCTGGTGTGTTCATGTCATTATCTGTTTCCATACTAGTGTTCGAATCCCTGTTGTGCCTTGTATCATGTTCTGGTGTAGGGCTTTGTGTCTGGTCCTGATCTTGTGTATCAGTGGTTCCCGAGCTTTCTGCGACCATTACTCCTTAGTGTAATCAGATGCTAGCAGGTACCCCTCCATTTCCCTCATCATCATCATCATAATCTTTTTAGCGCCTAACTAAACTTTAGAATGAAAAAGAATTTTCTTTTAATCCCTTCGTTCTTAAAATAACAAAAGACAAACAACGTTCACTTCTTATACATCTCTTATTAAACCGCTAAGTAATGGGTCAGTGAGACAATTGGTACTCCTTATTTCTCAGTGTACGACGAGTGTTAACTGCAATTCCTTCTCAGAAAAGAATGCTAATTAGCTACACTGAGGACAGATACTTGTTACAAAACATACTTCCACTCCATCGCTCCTCCACCTTGCGGCATTTACTTCACCCACGCCCTGCAATTCCATTTAAAATCAACCAAGTTAAAATGTATGCACCACACTTATTGTTTCTAAATCACTTGATTGCTGGTCTTATTACTTCTGAAATGGCAGAAATTGGGAGACTACAGGCTGCCAGTGCTTTCTGTCTGACCACTGCCACTAATAACATACTGTGTAGGCCCTACAGTACTGTAGTAGGCATTACATAGTTACTGTTGTGTTGTGCTGTCAATTAGTTCTTTTATCTGTTGCGAAGTGAAAAACGACGCAATTCCTAGTCCACTACGAGCACTACCTATAACTCCGAGAAGGCATTTTCATAACGTATTACAGCATGAATACCAACTGCCTCTCTGCATTGCCTTTGTTGACTTTGAAAAGGCATTTGACTCCGTTAGCCATGTAGCTGTCCTCCAAGCTTTGAGTGAGCAAGGAGTGGGAGCAGCATACACTGAAGTGCTCAGGAAAATCCACGAGAATTCTTCAGCTTATGTTAACATCGGCGAATCAACTAAAGAATTCCGCATCATGAGGGGTGTCAAGCAAGGCGATCCTATCTCCCCAAAACTGTTCTCTGCTGTATTGGAAATGGCTATGTCAAAGCTGAGCTGGGAAAGTAAGGGAATTAGAGTTAATGGAAGAAGGATTACCAACTTGAGATTTGCTGATGATATTGCCTTACTGGCCAAAGACTTCGCAGAGCTCCAAAACTTAGTTACAGATCTTGCATCGGAATGTCAGCTGGTTGGCTTGAACATGAACCTTTCCAAAACAAAAGTAATGTCCAACAAATGGGTCCCAGCTGGAGATGTGAAAGTCAAGGACAGTCTACTAGAAGAGGTCAGTGAATATGTCTACCTTGGCCAGATTATAAATATGAAGGGAGACATAAGGCCAGAAATCTATCAACGCATCAAGCTTGGCTGGCAAGCATTTGGGAAGAATTCAAAAGTATTCAGATCAAAAATGCCAGTAAATTTGAAGAAAGCAGTATTTGATCAATGCATTCTTCCTGTGATGACGTATGGCTGCGAGACATGGACACTGAACTCATTTACAAAAGGACAGCACAGAGAGCCATGGAGAATTCAATGCTGGGCTATACAAGAAAGGACAGGAGAAGGGCAGATGACATCCGGTCTGTGATGAAGGTTAATGACGTCTTAGAGACAGTAGGTTCCTTGAAATGGCAGTGGGCTGGCCACGTCGCAAGAAGAAATGACAACAGATGGACGAAGCTAGTACTGGAGTGGAGTTCGAGAGAGCACCGGAGGCCTAGAGGAAGACCACCAGACAGATGGGACAAAGACATCAAGAAGATCGCTGGTAACACCTGGCAGAGAACTGCCCAAGACCGTCCCACTTGGAGAAGACTGCTGAAACCCTACCTGAATCCACGACTCCAAGAGGTCACATCATTTAATGATTGAATTGGCTGATGATGATGATGATGATGATGATGATGATGATGATTACAGCATGTGTGACGTATACGTCTCAATTTTAGTGTCAAAGATGCATCGCTCACATTATGTATGTAATACGCGGAATGTGTGAGGAAGATGTCCGTATTTTCCTTTCACATGCTGTAACCTCCACCATGCTGTGTCAAGCGTTAATACTAGTACCTAAAAAAAATTATTGATAACGTATGTAAACAGTGTTACTATCTTATGATACAGTGATAATTGCAATTGAAAATATAATAATTTTAGTTTCTTGACTAAACCACAACCGAACTCTTTTGTTTTTATCCCTCAGAAAATGACATTTAACCCCTCTGTGGATGATTACCCACAGATTGGGAACCACTGCTGTATATGGACGTTGTATATGGACGTTGCTGCTTCTAATTCTTGTGCATCCGGTTAAGCATGCTCCATTTGTCTGGGTCTCTTAAAGCTTGCCCTATGTCTTCGATTTCTGTCATCGGTCACACGAGTGTGAGTGTACGGCATTTTAGTGTTATGTGTTTGGGGGATCCATGTTCCCCAAAGTCACATGTATCACTTCAGCTAAGGTCAAAGCGGTGCAGGTGTGTAAGGTACGGGCCATAGCCTGTCAGGATGTCTACCATAACGCGTCTTGGGCCAACATGTCTGAGCCTCAAACTTTCTCGAATGTTGGGGAAAAAGAAGAAGATCCAACAACCCCTCTTAGATGTTTCCCATTCTTTCTTCCTTGTTACAACCTGCCAAACACATATTTGCGTTTTTCTTTAATACGCTCCACTATCATCTAGTGAACCTTGTCCAGTCTTCCCCGGTCCAGCCAATATGCTACTAGTCTGTGTCTAATGGTTACGTCAAAGGGATATGTTGCAAGTACAACGCATAGGGCTTCACGTATGTGCTGCCAAATGCCCCTGACAGTCTGAGCATTACACCTCTTTGCCCACGGCTCAGAGCGGTTTTGTGGATCGAGAGTGTTCAGTCGATGTGCCCATACACTTGCTGCGAAACATATAACAGACTCAAAGAGGGCTGCATGATACATTTTTAGTGTCTACCATCGTAGTCTGTAGTGAGATGAATTTACCGTAGCAAGTTTGTGGATTAGTCTTGTCGCTTTTTCAACTAAAAGTCTTACGTGTTCGTTGAATGTTAATCGTTCGCCGAGGTATATGCCTAGGTTCATGGGGGTATTTTTGATCCGTCGTTGCAACTACAAATATGCGTGATTTTTTCACCAGAAGCGTATCGCTTTATTGAGGTAAAGCATCATCAGTAGTCTGTAATTAAGTTTATTTACATTTGCTTTGTAGATCGAAAAACAGTTCGTTAAGAATATGGTTCAAATGGCTCTGAGCACTATGGGACAACTTCTGAGGTCATCAGTCCCTTAGAACTTAGAACTACTTAAACCTAACTAAGGACATCACACACATCCATGCCCAAGGCAGGATTCGAACCTGCGACCGTAGCGGTCGCGCGGTTCCAGACTGTAGCGCCTAGAACCACTCGACCAAACCGGCCGGCCGTTAAGAATAGGTTGGTTTGTACTTGCGGTGATTTTTCGGCTGCTTTCTCGCTTACATCGGAAAATGCCCTCTGCTAGCACATCGTTGTTTCTCTGTGTTAGACACTGATAATTTTCGTCTACTTTTTAGATGTTCTGCAGCACTATGCGTTTCTAACAATAAACTTTTATGCACACCACTGTATTCTGTTTGTTTTCATAATTCAAGTATGTTTTGATGCTTGTGTTTTGTAGTGTTGCCAACATAACCTTTCCACTACTTTGTCTTTGACCTACAAATATTCTTTTTTAAATTAGATTATTGTATGTGTGTACATCTATGTAAGTATGTCTGTTTGTATTTATATACTGTGTAAGAATACAGTAGGAATAGCGATGGAATCCGAAAGAACAGATACTATCTTCATGTAGTTAAGGCTAACCGGCCATTGACCTTCTTCTTCTGTGCTGGATGCACACACATTGCCCGAACTCTTACGGGACTCGGTCAGATTGTCTGCCGCGAGTAATGAGTGTAATGGGCAGGGGCACTACGGATATATTGTGTGGACATTAATTTGGGAATGTGAGTCTCACGGGGAGCGTGCAAGGGATAAATCTCTGCAGTCGCACTATCCTCTGTGCCCTTGGTGCCTCAGATGGATAGAGAGTCTGCCATGTAAGCAGGAGATCCCGGGTTCGAGTGCCAGTCGGGGCACACATTTTCATCTGTCCCCGTTGATGTATATCAACACCTGTCGACAGCTTGGGGTCTTGATTTAATTATCATTTCAAGTAGTGGAAAAATTATGTTGGCAACACTACAAAACACAAACATCAACAAATACGTGAAGTACAAAAATAAATAGAATACAGCGGTGTGCATAGAAGTGTGTTGTGAGAAATGCATAGTGCTGCAGAACATCTAAAAAGTAGACGAAAATGATCAGCGCCTAACACAGAGAAACAACGATGTGCTAGCAGACGGCATTTCCCGATGTAAGCGAGAAAGCAGCCGAAAAATCACCGCAAGTACAAACCAACCTATTCTTAACAAACTGTTTTTCGATCTAAAAAGCAAACCAAAATGTAAATAAACTTAATTACAGACCGCTGATGGTGCTTTACCTCAATAAAGCGAAACGCGTCTGGTGAAAACATGACCCATTTTTGTAGTTGAACGACAGAGCAAAAATACCCTCGTGAATTATAAAGGAACTAAGTACACTATGGCCACACAAATGAAGAATTATACGTCTAGGTATCTTGTAGTTATCTTTCTCTGTATGTTAATGTTGTTCATTCTACGGGGTGGGCGGGGGGGGGGGGGGGGGTGTTCCCTGTAGTGGACCTTTGATCAGTAAACGTACTGTCTTGTTTGCCGCAATCGTGACCTTGTTACAGATGCTCCAGTTACTTGGAATTGTGTAGCCTTGCTTTCGAGTTACGCTCTCGAGTTTGCATTTATTCCCACTAGCAAGTCGTCTTCGTTCATATTGTTTAGGAGTGATTTTACGACAGTTTCCCAGAAAACGGACCGGCATATTGAGGCTTGTGAGCATCCTTTAATTATTTTCTTGATAACCTTTTGTTTTTCAGCTAGCCATTGAGCCACCCTATATTTGCAGTAGTCGAGCAAACTATTGCATAAGGCTATTATTATCTGTATCTCTCGTAGCCTTGCGAACAAGGTAGGCCACCAGAAAGTGTCGAAGGCGCCGGCTGTGTCTATTGCTATTGCTGCTCCGTATTTTTATTGTGTTCTGTTTTATTTCCAGCACATGGTTAACTGCATCGTCTATTGAGCTTTTGGGTCTAAAGCCATTCCGATATGGACTAAGACGAAGAGCCTCCTATGTGAATGTGTTCGATTACAAAGAAGCCTCTCCCGTATCTTAGCCAAAGTGTCAAAGAGGCAGGTGGGCCTGTAAGTCTTTGGGTCTGTTAGATCCCGATCCTCTGAGTTTTTGATGATTACTACGTCCACAGTTTTCCATATGGCGGGGACCACACCTTGCAGCAATGCTTCATTCAGTAACTCTGTTAGAAAAGGCGTCATCTGTACAACTATCTTTTTTAGAGTTTCTGAGTACTTGCCATTTGGATCACGGTCTTCTTATTCTTTAATTGTTTCATTGGTAACGCCACCTGTTCTAGGGCAAATGGGACAGTAACAGGGCCATCTGTGTAAGTGTAATCCATTTTTCTTCGTAAGTCTGTGGGGTATTACTCGTCATTCGTCATTTCGTCATCAGGGCTCCGTAAGTGCGCCTCAGAGTTCACAGTACTATAGGCGTCTTTACTTTATCTGTTTGAAATTTGAATGGTTCCCCTCATATATTGTTTTGTAGCTGAGTTTTGACAAAATCGTTCCAGTGATTATATCTGGTCTTGTATAGTTCGTTTTTATATTTCTGCTTTGGATAATGGTATTGTTCCAGTCTTAATTCCCTCTCTTGTGCTGTTTTGTTCTTTTTGGCAATGTTTCGTTTTGTCTCTAGCACCTTTCCTTAATTTTGTTAACTCAGTGGACCAGAGGACTTTCTGTTTCGGTGCATGGTTGAGTATTGGGATAGATAATTGTTGTGCTCTTTGATGCAGGTCCGTCAGAATGTGTGCTACCAGGTCCCTTAAATTTTGCCTGTCAGCCTTGTTTAGAAGTTCTTTTGTTGATGTGAAGTTCGTGTTTGCGTATGGGTCTGTGTGGCGTTATGGTCACTGTGTGTGGCATTTTCCAGTAATTCCTATTTGTCGAAGTACGAGGGCCATTCACAAAGTACATTACGTTTTGGAATTAAAAATAAATAAAGTATTGGAAATTTTTTTTATTATATACAGATGAAAGCCACACTTAAATACTATTTTTCTACATAGTTGCCATTTAAATTAAGGCACTTATCGTAGCGATGGACGAGCTTGGAAATTCCTTCGTCGTAAAATTCGGCCGCCTGCGCCTTCAACCACTTGGTTACCTCTTCTTGAAGCTGTGCGTCGTCATCAAAACGCTGCATAGCCAACCACTTCTTCATTGCTGGGAATAAGTGGAAGTCGCTCGGTGCCAGGTCGGGACTGTACGGCGGATGAGGAAACAACTCCCACTTAAAAGATTCGAGAACTTCACGAGTGGCATTTGCCGTGTGGGCCCGGGCGTTGTCGTGAATCAGCAAGATCTTTGAGCCCAACTTTCCCCTGCGCTTGTTTTGTATTGCTCTTCTGAGGTTGCGCAGAGTTTGGCAATACCTTTGAGAGTTTATTGTAGTGCCTCTTTCCAGGAAATCCACAAAAATCGTATTTCTATCGGGTTACTGATTAAACACGTGGTTGAAGGCGCAGGCGGCCGAATTTTACGACGAAGGAATTTCCAAGCTCGTCCATCGCTACGATAAGTACCTTAATTTAAATGGCAACTATGTAGAAAAGTAGTATTTAAGTGTGGCTTTCATCTGTATATAATAAAAAAATTTCCAATACTTTATTTATTTTTAATTCCAAAGCGTAATGTACTTTGTGGGTAGCCCTCGTATATTATGGACTTCGCATATGCCAGTGAGATGTCAATATTGCTCGTTCCTCCTGCATTGCTGCAGTATGTAGATGTTTGTCGAGCTTTGTTTAGACCAAAGAACCTGCTTTCATTTACTGTGCCTGTTCTGTCTGCGTGCCGTTGAGTCGTTGGTGAGTTGATGTCACTCAGTGTCAGTAGCCTTTCGTCCCTAGAAAACTGTGCTATGTATCTCATATTTTATAAGCAAAACGTTGTGTATCATAGGAATACTGAGCATAGAAGGATGTGATAAACCACGATTCTCGTTCACGCGTAATTTCAACTGTGGCTACATGTTCAGAACAAAATTGTATTATACAGGGTGATTCAAAAAGAATACCACAACTTTAGGAATTTAAAACTCTGCAACGACAAAAGGCAGAGCTAAGCACTATCTGTCGGCGAATTAAGGGAGCTATAAAGTTTCATTTAGTTGTACATTTGTTCGCTTGAGGCGCTGTTGACTATTCGTCAGCGTCAGTTGATGCTAAGATGGCGACCACTCAACAGAAAGCTTTTTGTGTTATTGAGTACGGCAGAAGTGAATCGACGACAGTTGTTCAGCGTGCATTTCGAACGAAGTATGGTGTTAAACCTCCTGATAGGTGGTGTATTAAACGTTGGTATAAACAGTTTACAGATAATGGGTGTTTCTGCAAAGGGAAAAGTTCTGGACGGCCGACAACGAGTGATGAAAATGTAGCACGCATCCAGCAAGCATTTGTTCGCAGCCCAGGAAAATCGACTCGCAGAGCTAGCAGAGAGCTGCAAATTCCACAATCAACTGTATGGAGAGTCCTACGAAAAAGGTTAGTTATGAAACCTTATCGTCTGAAATTGGTTCAAGCACTGTCTGCAGCTGATAAGATTAAAAGAATCGATTTCTGTGATTTTATCCTTGCTCAAATGGAAACAGATGAATCTTTCGTTTCAAAGATTGTGTTTAGTGATGAAGCAACTTTCCACACTAACGGGAAAGTCAACCGTCACAATGTCTGTATATGGGGCACTGAGAATCCGCGGGAAACAACTCAGTATGAACGTGACTCGCCTAAGGTGAACGTTTTCTGTGCCATTTCAGCCAATAAAGTTTTTGGTCCCTTTTTCGTCGAAGGTGCTACTGTAACTGGACTACAGTATCTGGAGATGTTAGAGAATTGGCTGTTCCCTCAGCTCGAACAAGAAGCACAACAATTCATATTTCAGCAGGATGGAGCGCCACCACATTGGCACTTATCTGTCCGTAACTACCTGAACGTCAACCACCCTAGGCGATGGATCGGCCGCCAGGCAGCCCGTGACAGAGGACTTCATCACTGGCCTCCAAGAAGCCCTGATCTTACCCCCTGCGATTTTTTCTTATGGGGGTATGTTCAGGATATGGTGTTTCGGCCACCTCTCCCAGCCACCATTGATGATTTGAAACGAGAAATAACAGCAGCTATCCAAACTGTTACGCCTGATATGCTACAGGGAGTGTGGAACGAGTTGGAGTATCGGGCTGATATTGCTCGAGTGTCTGGAGGGGGCCATATTGAACATCTCTGAACTTGTTTTTGAGTGAAAAAAAACCTTTTTAAATACTCTTTGTAATGATGTATAACAGAAGGTTATATTATGTTTCTTTCATTAAATACACATTTTTAAAGTTGTGGTATTCTTTTTGAATCACCCTGTATTTGTAACTGTGCAATTTAAACCACAACTACAAACGCAGCTTTGGCAGTTTGGGTTCCAGCAATTGTACTGAAATGTTTGGGAACATCTGGAAGTTTCCTGCCACGCATATGCTGCTCTTGGAGACAAATTATATCTGCCTCTAATTCGTTCAGAAGTCTGCGAGTTCTAATTCCAACCAAAGTGCTCTTGTTGCAGGTTAGTTGCAAGGTCTTCACAGCGGGGGTGGGGCATCTAGTGTAGGTTGTGATGTTGGACACTGGGAGCTGGAGAGAAGCTGACATTCTGTCTCATCCCGAAAGCATTCCACTGTGTTCAAGTTGGGAGTCTGGGCAGGCCAATCCATTTCATGACCGTTATTGTTCACAAATCATTGCTTCACAGATGCTACTTCATGACAAGCTGTTTTACGATGCTGACACAATCAATCATAGTCTCCGAACTGTTCCCCTTCTGTATGCAGTGTATCCATATCCTTCCGCATCTACCGTTTTCTTAAGTGAAATCAGGGAACAACACCCTAACCACGATAAACACCACCTCCTTCGTACTTCACTGTTGGCGGTACACATGACAGGTTACATGCTCTAGGCATTCGATTTAGAAAACTTTTCCATCGGATTGCTACAAGGTATAGCGTGATTCAACAACTCCCGACGCACCGTCATTGTGCTATTTAGACTGCTGTTAGCACTTTCGAACTCACGTGCGGCTCCTTCCACTGATATCATGCTAGTTTTTGCAACCACTTTCCATATTTGACAGTCTCCGTTTGTCGGCGCACAGGGTCGGTTTAATCCCCAAGCGACAGAAGCCGCCGCTAGGAGCTCCACGATTGTAGAATTTTTAGACGCGAGTTACCACAATTAGTAGTAACCCCTTGAGACGTCAAGTTGAGAGGGGTGCCCACGTGTAAGATTTGTATATAGTACGTATCGCAGTTACGCCTGTTTTGCACGAGCGACTTTCTGGACAAAATAGGCTACGTGAAGTGCATGCGGCTTTCATGACTGTGTGTAGATCAGCAACCAACCACGGCACGTGTGTGTCTATGACGTCAATGACCTATAGATCGTGCCGAGCGTGGAGCCATAAATTTTCGAGTATGCTGCATATGGTTTCGTGTCTTCTTAATCTTTATTGTGTTGCTTCTTTTGTTTACGAGTCATATTTACGAGTCACGCGGAAAAATTACACAAGGTCCCGTATTTTTTCCTATTAGTGTTGACGTAGACGAAGTATTTGAAAACAAAACGATACTTGCGTTTTACATAAAAAGCCTACACTACGCATAATAACAACGTAGATAGGTAAACTGTTCTAATGGAAATTATCAACAGTGAAAAAGCCAGAATTATGTGCGAGAAAAATAGTTTTTGATGTTATTTGGCACTTAATAAGAAACCAAAATACAAAGGATAATGGAATAAGGCGATTTTACCGCATTCTAGATATTGTTTAGATGCATATATTTTCTCGAGCAAGTAAATGTATACGTTCTGAAATGTTTGGATGACACTTTTACTATTCTTTCAGTTCTCAGGAGTGCGAGGAATTCACGTTCGACGAGGATTTCCGAGATGAATTCTGCTTTGGTCATTAATAAACTATTACAGTCGCCTGTTCTTACACTTTGCCACTGTATTTCGATTTTCTCCTGAAAAGGATGGTCCATCATGGCCACAGTTTCACAGTTCAGATGCCAAACTGTACAGCAGACGACTTTCAAAACACACGCAATTTCGGCGGTGACGTGTAAACGAAAACAATTACTCGAAACACAGGCAACTCAGTACAGGTATAAAACACCAGGGACGCTGCGGTAGACTTACTTGTCTCGAGTAGGCAGCTGCGAAAAGAAAGCAGATCGTGTAAAACGGGCTGAAAACTGGGACATGTGAAAGAGAAGCAGGAAAAAAGGAGGGGGGGAGGAGGGCCGCCGAATAATCAATCGTTTCTGTGGGAGAATGTTTTCGAACAGGCCCTGTCAGTCATGGGCTCTGCCGGGTCTTGGAAAGCTGTGGTTGTTCCGCCGCCTTTACACTTGACTAATACATCGCTGGGTGACTGAAATTCGACAGTAGGAAAAGGAAGAGAAGGAAATGTAGTAGGTGAATATGGATTGGGGCTAAGAAATGAAAGAGGAAGCCGCCTGGTAGAATTTTGCACTGAACATAACTTAATCATAGCTAACACTTGGTTCAAGAATCATGAAAGAAGGTTGTATACATGGAAGAACCCTACAGATACTAAAAGGTTTCAGATAGATTATATAATGGTAAGACAGAGATTTAGGAACCAGGTTTTAAATTGTAGGACATTCCCAGGGGCAGATGTGGACTCTGACTACAATCTATTGGTTATGAACTGTAGATTAAAACTGAAGAAACTGCAAAAAGGTGGCAATTTAAGGAAATGGGACCTGGATAAACTGAAAGAACCAGAGGTTGTACAGAGTTTCAGGGAGAGCATAAGGGAACAATTGACAGGAATGGAGGAAAGAAATACAGTAGAAGAAGAACGGGTAGCTTTGAGGAATGAAATAGTGAAGGCAGCAGAGGATCAAGTAGGTAAAAAGACGAGGGCTAGTAGAAATCCTTGGGTAACAGAAGAGATACTGAATTTAATTGATGAAAGGAGAAAATACAAAAATGCAGTAAGTGAAGCAGGCAAGAAGGAACACAAACGTCTCAAAAATGAGATCGACAGGAAGTGCAATATGGCGAAACAGGGATGGCTAGAGGACAAATGTAAGGATATAGAGGCTTATCTCACGAGTGGTAAGATAGATACTGCCTACAAGAAAATTAAAGAGACCTTTGGAGAAAAGAGAACCACTTGCATGAACATCAAGAGCTCAGATGGAAAACCAGTTCTAAGCAAAGAAGGGAAAGCAGAAAGGTGGAAGGAGTATATAGAGGGTCTATACAGGGGAGATGTTCTTGAGGACAATATTATGGAAATGGAAGAGGATGTAGATGAAGATGAAATGGGAGATATGATACTGCGTGAAGAGTTTGACAGAGCACTGAAAGACATAAGTCGAAACAAGGCCCCGGGATTAGACAACATTCCATTAAAACTACTGACAGCCTTTGGAAAGCCAGTCCTGACAAAACTCTACCATCTGGTGAGTAAGATGTATGAAACAGGCGAAATACCCTCAGACTTCAAGAAGAATATAATAATTCCAATCCCAAAGAAAGCAGGTGTTGACAGATGTTAAAATTACCGAACTATCAGTTTAATAAGTCACAGCTGCAAAATACTGACGCGAATTCTTTACAGACGAATGGAAAAACTGGCAGAAGCCGACCTCGGGGAAGATCAGTTTGGATACCGTAGAAATGTTGGAACACGTGAGGCAATACTGACCCTACGACTTATCTTAGAAGAAAGATTAAGGAAAGACAAACCTACGTTTCTAGCATTTGTAGACTTAGAGAAAGCTTTTGACAATGTTGACTGGAATACTCTCTTTCAAATTCTGAAGGTGGCAGGTATAAAATACAGGGAGCCAAAGGCTATTTACAATTTGTACAGAAACCAGATGGCAGTTATAAGGGTCGAGGGACATGTAAGGGAAGCAGTGGTTGGGAAGGGAGTGAGACAGGGTTGTAGCCTCTCCCCGATGTTATTCAATCTGTATATGAGCAAGCAGTGAAGGAAACAAAAGAAAAGTTCGGAGTAGGTATTAAAATCCATGGGGAAGAAATAAAAACTTTGAGGTTCGCCGATGACGTTGTAATTCTGTCAGAAACAGCAAAGGACTTTGAAAAGCAGTTGAATGGAATGGACAGTGTTTTGAAAGGAGGGTGTAAGATGAACATCAACAGAAGCAAAATAAGGATAATGGAATGTAGTCGAATTAAGTCGGGTGATGCTGAGGGAATTAGATTAGGAAATGAGACACTTAAAGTTGTAAAGGAGTTTTGCTATTTGGGGAGCAAAATAACTGATGATGGTCGAAGTAGAGAGGATATAAAATGTAGACTGGCAATGGCAAGGAAAGCGTTTCTGAAGAAGAGAAATTTGTTAACATGGAGTATTGATTTAAGTGTTAGGAATTCGTTTCTGAAAGTATTTGTATGGAGTGTAGCCATGTATGGAAGTGAAACGTGGACGATAAACAGTTTAGACAAGAAGAGACTAGAAGCTTTCGGAATGTGGTGCTA
This sequence comes from Schistocerca americana, assembly GCF_021461395.2. Taxonomy (NCBI): domain Eukaryota; kingdom Metazoa; phylum Arthropoda; class Insecta; order Orthoptera; family Acrididae; genus Schistocerca; species Schistocerca americana. The sequence continues at coordinate 212,114,171 of NC_060119.1, forward strand.
CAGAAGAATGCTGAAGATTAGTTGGGTAGATCACATAACTAATGAGGAGGTATTGAATAGAATTGGGGAGAAGAGGAGTTTGTGGCACAACTTGACTAGAAGAAGGGATCGGTTGGTAGGACATGTTCTGAGGCATCAAGGGATCACCAATTTAGTACTGGAGGGCAGCATGCAGGGTAAAAATCGTAGAGGGAGACCAAGAGATGAGTACATTAAGCAGATTCAGAAGGATGTAGGCTGCAGTAGGTATTGGTAGATGAAGAAGCTTGCACAGTATAGAGTAGCATGGAGATCTGCATCAAACCAGTCTCAGGACTGAAGACCACAACAACAACATCACTAACAGTCGACCTGGGCAGCTGTAAAAAGGCTGAAATGACTGCTATGGAGTTGTTAATAAGGTCACAACCAACGACTAGTCCCAGTTCAAAGACACTGGTCTCTCACCCCGCCGACATATTCTGCTGTTACTGACTGATAACACGATACTCTCCATATCCTTTTACACTGTAGGGTTAGCCTCACGTTACATCTAGTGGTCAATTACGCCGTTACGTAAGGATGCCTGGATACTTGAGTCAGTATATATAAGAATTTAATGCAGCATAGCAAAATCTGGATTTGCCTTCTTTTCATAACCAAGTAAAATTAGCTCCACCTGCTTCTGTGGCACGTTGTAATCTTCATTATCGATTTATACATAGTAGTAAGTATTTTAGTAATATGTATTGCAGTGTAATATAGGCATTTAAGAATCTTTGCAACGTTCCAGTCACTTCAATGTGACACATTACGATCATGACCATGATGTGTCGTTTCTGTTTTGTGTATCACGGTTCCCGATTTCATCTTTCCATAATGAGTGAGATGAGCTCAAACTCAGGACAGAATTTCGTGTTATCCATTGCCGGTGTAAGGTCTGCAGAAGAAGAAAAAGGAACTGATATACAGTGTGAAAGAGTTTTCTGAACGAAAATCGTATCCCATTAGGATTTACTAACGGTACAAAGCTTACAAAACATCTACTGTTTGTCATATACATAATTCCTCACAGGGTACAGTATATTGCTTAACAGACGTTACCCCGTGTACAATGCAAATGAAATAATTGATCAAAACATTGCCACTTGAAACAGATTGTATCTTCAGATGTGCTTAATTCATTATAAACTACTTATGTAGCAACTTGAATACGACAGCAGGCAGCTGAACCGCTCTTACCAGTTAGTTTCTACGAAAACTTAATGTATTGTTAGACTATATTGAAGAAAAAGAAAACCATTGAAAGAATGACATTATTCGCGGAAAGACTGTATCTTTGCTCAATAGAGTGTTAATTTACACTCATCTATCAGAACATTATGACCACCTACCTATTATATATGCGAACTCTTCCAGGAGATAGCAGCGTCACCTGGCGAGGAATGACTGATAGCCAGCCCCACATGCATGGTGCATGTAGTATCAGTGAGCGTGCTTGTCTTTGTGTGGAATAGGGGAGGTGCGCGATCTATGTTAGTTCAACCGAGGCCCGATGGTGGTGGCATAGAGAGTTGGTGCGAGCATTTCGGAAACTTCAAGACTTGTTTGGTGTTCGAGGAGTGTTGTGGTGAGGATCTTCAACACGCGACGAAACAAGCTGATGACCCATGCATGTGCCAATGTTAGCAACACGACACCTCCAACTACGACTGCAATGGGAATGTGACTCTTGGAGCTGGACATTGGTACACTGTCAGAATGATACATGATCTGATGTATCTCGATACAGTCTTCATCATGCCGATCGGAGGGCGCGAATCCGTCGTCTTTCAGGCCAACAGCTGCTTGACACTTGTACTGCGGGACTGAGACAAACCAGAAGGAAGGACAATTGGGTTTAATGTCCCGGCGACATCGAGGCCCTTAGAGACGGAGCACAAGCTTGGTTGTAGCATAGATAGCGAACGAAAAGGAGCCATGCCCTTTCAAAGGAACCATGCCAGCATTTGCCTCGAACGATTTAGGGAAATTATGGAAAACCTACAACTGGATGGCTCCATTATGCTCTGGGGAACATTCATGTGGGCATCCATGAGTCAAGAGGAGCTCGTGTAAGGCATTATGACTGTCAAGGCACATCGTAGTATTGTACCCTTGTTGCAGACCATCTACATAGTAGTGGGACAACCTATGTACCACCCCACATGGTATTGTTGCCAAATTTATTAAAGATGGCGGATTCAAGATGGCGGCAGTAGATATGGCAATGTCGCAATGATGTAATCGTGGTAAGTTCAAATATTAGCGGGAAAATTGGTAAACTGGAATTGGCAGGAAAAGGACTCAGCCTGTGCCGGGCTGCTGGATAAGATGGATGTAACTCTTTATTTTGCATGCAGTGTTTATTTAAACAATTTGATTTGTCACAGGCAGTAGCTCCATCCAGTGTGTTCACCATGAGGTCCAGCGTCCAACTGACCTAGTACACAGTACTGCCACCAGAGGGCACTATCATCACATGGCGGTCTGGGGAAAAATGGCGGGAATATGACTCAGCCTTTTCTGGACTGCTGGATAGGAAAGACTGTATTTTATTTATTTTGGAACAGTTTATTTAGGGATGGATTTCACATGGTTTATTTATTACACTGTTACAAAACACTCACTCTTGTGTGCTTTGAGGTCACATTATATAGCCTACAGACCTGCAAACTACTCGTAAATCACCGAAATAATGCATACACTGATATACAGACACGTAAACAACTCGTAAATTGTCAAAGTAATGCATGTAAGAGGCTCTGCAAACATGCTCACAATGCTTAAACAGCCGAAAGTAATGCAATGCACAAACACTCAGCGCACGTGAAAAAACACTTTCAAACTATCGTCAGCCGTGACGTATAAGCGAATTGTTCCCTACAAAGATTCCAACGTGTACAAGCGCCAATGACGTCCAGACGCGAGCCACCGCTGGAGAAACAAATGCAGCGGCGCAAGCTATTGCTCTCAGGCCACTGCCGCCTACAGCCAATAGGTGAAAGTCACATCGATTTTCGGGTATACAGTTAGAATTCTTTAAGTGTTATATTGACGTCACATGTCTATGCAAATAAGAGTCAAGTCACCCTCTGGACATGCACGTGTTCACCTAACCACTGTGGCTGAGGTGTACCTGCCTGTACAGTGCCGATAGAGATGTTTGCATAGTGGCTCACCCTTGCAGACACAGCTAAAAGATACTCAATGTTATACTGATGGCACATGTCTATGTAAATAAGAGGCAAGTCTACCTCTCAGTAATAGTAAAGTGCTGCAGGAAAAGTTAATGATCACTTTTGTAGGAACTATTGTGATGTCTAAGCTTGTCTGGATGGAAATTCTGGTCCTAACAGGACCTGTTCACAAAAATGGCCCAGAATAACGCTGACTGCATTCTTCCTCGCGATCCTAACGGGACAGCCCGTCACGTTACTTATCAGTTCCTTCTTGGGATTGGTAAAGTGTCACAGAAATAGTTAACCGTCACTTTTGTCGGAACTTTCGTGACGTCTCAGCTCGTCTGCATGGAAATTCTTGTCCTAACAGGTCCTGTTCGCGAAAATAGCCCAGAATAGTATGGACTGCATTCTTCCTGATGGTCCTAATGGGGCATCACGAGTTACCCTTCCCAGAAATCGTAATGTCCTGCTTTCAACATACGTCTCATAAGCGGTAAACTTCTCACCACTGAAAGCATTCATCATGTACGTGCACACTTGCTAAAACACCGTTAATCATAAAAGCATTCTTGTTATTTCGAAAGAGAGCATCGCTGCAGCTTCCTCTCTTTATTTTGGGGAGAGAAAAAGCAAGTACACACAGAGATGATGAATGCACAACAAGGCAGACCAGACTGAGGGCAATGGAGGTTGGTTGTTAGTTTATATATAGTCTGAGGCCCAGTCAGAGAGCTTCATTTGAATGTACACCCAATGAGAAGCTTTTATGGAATGTCACTTTTCCTGGACATGAAGCTGCAGCGATGCTTCAGAGTGTAGCAGCAAGAGGCATAGAGTTCTGGAGACAGGATTATCAATTGAGTAAATGATTTGTATTTTGAGTGCAAATTTTCATGTGTATGTTAAATTCAACTTATTAATTCTGTCTCCTTGTTACAGAACAACTCCAGGATTTTATCTTGGAGTGTAAGGAGAGACAGGCGGAAGCTGGACTGTTGCAGACTCTCGCAGTCCAGCCTCATGTGGTGAGTTCACAGCTAGAATTGCTATGTGGTTTAATTTTCATTGTAATTTGTTCTTGTATAATAGCAAATCAAAATTTTCCTATTTCATATCTGTTTTTCGGTTTATATATGTTGTTTGTTGTTGTTGTTGTAGGCGAAACCGACCAGTTACTGGATGTCGATTCTGACGAGGCTGATGACATGCCTGAATGGGTCAGACAAAGATCTACTTAACTAGAGGAGGATAGGCGCTCTAATCTGACCATATTAAATGATGATGATGACTTCTTTGAGTGAATGGGCAGGAGTCGCCTGACGAAGTGTTAATGCCTTGAAGTCAGAGCAAAAAAAGGAATTACTCACTCTACAAACATCTCTCTCAGCACTGGACTGGCAGGTATGCCTCAGTCATGGTGGTTAGGTGTCTTATTTACATAGACATGTGGTGTCAGTATAAGACACGAAGAATTCTAACTGTATACCCAAAATAGATGCAACTTTCACCTACTGGCTGTAGGCAGCAGTGGCCTGAGAACAATAGCTCACACCCCTGCGTTCGTCTCTCTGGTGGTGGCTCACATCCGGAGCCGGTGGTGTCAGTGTGTGCACACGTTGGAACCTTTGTAGGGAACAGTTCGCTGATACGTCGCGGCTGAAGACAGTTCAAAAGCGTTTTTTCATATGCACCGAGTGTTTGTGCACTGCATTATTTTCGGCTGTATAAGCGTTGAGAGCGTGTTTGCAGAGCCTCTTACATGCATTATTTTGACAATTTACGAGTTGTTTGCGTGTCTGTACATCAGTTTATGCATTATTTCGGTGATTTACGAGTAGTTTGCAGGTCTGTAGGCTATATAACGTGACCTCAAAGCACACCAGAGTGAGTGTTTTGTATCAGTGAAATAAATAAACTATGTAAAATCCATCCCTAAATAAATTGTTCCAAAATAAATACAGTCCTTCCTATCCAGCAACCCAGAACAGGCTGAGTCCTTTTCCCGCCATTTTTCCCCAGACTGCCATGTGACGATAATGCCCTCTGGTGGCAGTACTGTGTACTAGGTCAGTTGGACTCTGGACCTCATGGTGAACACACTGGATGGAGCTACTGCCTATGACAACTCAAATTGTTTAAATATACACTACCTGCAAAATAAAGACTTACATCCATCCTATGCAGCAGCCCGGCACAGGCTGTCCTTTTCCTGCCAATTCCAAGGAAGAGGTGGCGGTTGGATGACTTAGGTTAGTGGAGCGTGCCCAAGTGACCTTATTTCCCGCCATTTTCTTAGGTTAGTGGAGGAAGCCTAACAGACATTTTTCCACCAAGATTTGAACTTCCCACCATTTTCTGTGGGGTGGGAGAGGGGAGGAGAGGTGTTAGGTCAGTGGAGGTAGCCCAGTTGACCTATTATCCCGCCAATATTTGAACTTCCCACGTTGACATCATTGCAACATTGCCATATCTACCACCGCCATCTTGGATCCGCCATCTTTAATAAATTTGGCAATACTGCAACGTGGGATGGTACATAGGTTGTCCGCCTACTCACCCCCTCATGATGATCATGTTTACTGATGGCAACGGGATTTTTCTGCAACATAATACACCTTGTCAGAACGCTAGGAGTGTGATGGAGTGCTTCGAGGAGCACAGTGGCGAGTTCCAGTTGTTGTGCCAGCCACCCAACTCGCCAAATCTGAACCCACTCGAACACATCTTGAATGTGACTGTATGTGGCATCAAAGCTCGTCGACCCCCTCCCCAGTATTTATAGGAATTAGGTGACTTTCTCTGCAGATGTAGTGCCAACTCCCTCCAGTGACCTACCAAGGCATCACTCCTTCCATGCCACTCTTATCTGTGCCAAAGGATAGAGAACAGGGTGTAAAGTCAGAGTGTATTCGTGGACGAGGAAAAAAAGTTCCCGGATTTTTCCCGGAATTCCCGGTTAAAAGAACACTTCAAAAAATGGCTCTGAGCACTATGGGACTTAACTTCTGAGGTCATCAGTCCCCTAGAACTTAGAACTACTTAAACCTAACTAACCTAAGGACATCACAGACATCCATGCCCGAGGCAAGATTCGAACCTGCGACCGTAGCGGTCGCGCGGTTCCAGACTGTAGCGCCTAGAACCGCTCGGCCATCCCGGCCGGCTTAAAAGTACACTTCCTTCCGGGTGAAAATAAACTTTTTCCGTGTTAAGTGAGAGTATACTCTCCTCAGAACTGTAAGACTTACCAGTCTTTTGAATGGTTATGGTTTTACACACCGGTGTAGACTTTGCCGGCACTTTAGAAAACGAAACTCAGGGAACAAAACACGTTTTGAGAAGATGTCTGACGTGCAGCATAATGTACACTGCATATTTTCGTATTACGTAAGTAAAAATTCGAATCCCACCAATCACCGCATGTTACTTTCCGAAGCACTGAAATCGAGTTTGCGATGCGCTTTTGTAAGCCAGTCAGAACACAGGACAAGAGATGTAGTCAGCCAATAGCAACACCACGGTTAAGTAACGCGAACAAACAAATAGGAAAAGTTAATGGTTTAAATTAATATACATAGTGTTGCTACAAGAAAAGAAAAGCTTTCACATATAATGTTGCCCCTTTTTGCGCGTTTTACACTTTGAGATACATCACACAAATGTGCCAGCAAAATTTTTAAGAACGACATAAATGTCAGATCTTCTTTACTCGAAATTATTCTAAATGGTCGTCCTCAAAGAGTTGATTTTTAAATGAGAGTCAAAAGCTCTGCAATTTAATAAATTCATAGTACATTCTCGCACATAGTTCATCTTGCGTAAAAGGAAATTTATTGTGAAAGTAACGCTTTTCAATCAACCATTCGCAGTATTTTCACGGGACCTGTTAGAAATAGGTTCGTTTCAACAGTTGCCAGAGCGCGCCAGATAACACGCGTCACCGCGCTTGCGCAGGTACGATGACGCAGGAAGCCCGTATGTTCGCACGTGTAAAACATTAAAAGATCTTACATAATGTCATAAAAGGAACAAGACATTAGAGGATACTCCAAGAGCACGGGTATTTCGTGAACCATACTGAAATGCATAATTTGGCTTAAAGTGCACATTCGTATGTCCAGATTTGGATATAAATTTTCTTGGGGTACCAGTACTGTACTATCTCATGTTTGATTCTTTATTATGGCATAATGCCATACGTGCTATAAGATGAAAACGTGCACCTGAAATGCAGCGAACAGTTGAAACTAGCAAATAGTGTGGAATTAAACACTCCGTTTCAAATAAATTGGCCGTTTCAGCGGAAAAGTTAATAAAGGCCAAATTTCTTTAGCAAATCGACAAAAATAACTTCTTCATTGTTCTGCAATGGCGATTAACGCTTGACTGTCAGAAAGGGGAAATAAAATAAAATCTGAAACTAATAACACACTTTAGCCTTCCGTAATTATGTGCATGTATTTTAATTCACTTGATAGCTCCAGCTCACAGAAATCCGTTTTGTTTTCATTTGACGCGAGAGCAATAAACGAAAAGGAAACAGCAAAATCACTAAACGTAAACACGGGTCACGTGAGACTACCCACCTCCCCATTACAACTTACGGCTGCTCTGTAGATCTTCCCCGGATCTACGATATTTCCGAACTGGGGCAATACTAGATAGTGGCGCCCCTCCTCTCTCGAGAGTTTGAGGTAGGACGCCAAAAATTTAAAAATCGGCTTTTCAACAATATGTCCATTTTGTAGCGCACATCTTTCTGGAGAGTCTGATACATAAAACACATGTGCCCGAGGAAATGTAAGACATATTATTTGTTCTAACAGGTGCCAAAGTGCCTGGCCACGCCTCTTCACACAGCATTCTTCTATCGCACGTCACTGTATTTCGCTCTGCGAAACTCAAACGTGTAACATTTTGTAATGGGCGCCATCAAACTATATTCAGAACAGTGGAAATTAAAATGTCCTGTGGTACCTCTCCTGCTCCCAGTCGGCCGGTTTGACAACCTGGTCCTGTTTTAAAAACTCACAGTAAATACTGAATTTGTAACTGGGAGAACAGGAACTCTTCAGAAAATTTGCACTCTTTATTGCCTGTTAGATAATAACTTGATGTTTTGTGTGACATAAAAGTAAATACAGGATAAGTCAACAGACAAGCAAGACAGTGCACATTTCTTCTATCGTTAAGTCCTTGCACTGCTTTTCTCACTAACCTTAGTACAGCTTTACATGGCGTGCATTCCTTTCACGAAAGAATCTGTTAGCTCAAAGTTCGTCAAACGTTTTGCTACACGAAAAATCCAAATGTCGCTATCTAATACTGAAAAAGCTATTAATACGAGTAGTACCCCAAGACTGGTGTGGTTTCTCTATCTGATTATGTGTATTTTGTCAGTGTCTGCTAGATACACGAAGTAGGTCTGTCTAATATTGCAGCAATTGTAACACACGCCGAATAAACGACATTGTTTTGGCACATATGGTCATTTTTATAACATGACAGAATATAATCCCGAAGTAGCAATCTCAAATGCTTATTAGGCCTGCTACAAGCAAAACGTTTCATGTTAGGAAATAGTTTCACATTTCATTCATACGCTCTAGCTTCTGAAGCACGAGATCGAGAAGTCGTAGTACGAAATTTTTATATAAATTTGGAACTGTCATGATCTTCCATAATTTGTGTGATGTCCCCGTTTCTTCTCCTTCCTCGTTCTAACGAAGAATCGTGTCATCACTAATTCTGTAACTATTCCTGCCAGGGTTAAAACATATTCTCCGGTTAACTTTGAAAGGGTACAGTACTGCCCGACATTGAAAATAGGTACAAAATTCATCGTTATTCTTGTCAGAACAACACATTTTTTTGTAAAATAACTCAATTTCAATTAATACAGCGAACCCATATACCAGTGTGGGAAAGAATGACAATTTATTTATTTAACTGATCACATGTGCACTCCCACAAAATAAATCCCTACATCCAGTTTGGTGAGATCTGTGAAATGAATGAATGTATGGTCGTCTGCTAACCGCAGATAGTGAATGTGAATATATGATCATCTTTGAGACGACCCTTTGGTCACCTTTGGTAGAACCAAAGAGATGAAATTTACCGGAGCTTTGAGCGCCTGAAATGTGGCTGACCAATACGGTAGCAAGGTGCACTTCGGCAGAGGTGCGGGAGGACCTGAAGAATGGCCATGTTTCAGCACTCTGCCGCGGGATCTAGTGTTGGTAAGACCTGTCTTAGGCGTCCTCCGTAAGGACAAAAGAGTGGAGACATGGTATGCATGCGAAATACTTAAGAGCAGTTTAGAATAATAAATTCTCTATTGCAGGAACTTTTGTGGGGAGAATTAAATGTCAGGCAGGTAATATTAAGGGGATCATAGTAATCTTCGGAAGTGACCGACGGTCACAATGAAACCACGTGTAGCAATAAGTTGAAATACTTCCGAGTGCTTAAGTTAAGCTGAATTACTAGCGTGTGTACTACAAGTTGGAAATATTTAAGAAATGGCGTGTGCAGGACTTGAAATTAGAGACGAGTACTTCCACGTGGTGAGTACTGTGTGAGTCTCAATCTGTGTATGAGACAAAGGATAAAGAGAAGTACTCGTCCATGGTATCAGTTGAGGACTCGCGTGTGTGATGAATATGTTCTTAATATTACTTTGCGTGTTATGTTTCCGTGTGACGCTTGATTCAAACTATAATACTCTGAGAGTGAAGCAAGGTGAGTCAGCCGTCTATACAGCAACGCCACTTGGCTTGCATTGCACAGGAAGATGTGCATATATCCTCCAGAGTTCGTACTAGGAAAGAAAAGTTACGAAGTGGGGCAGTGTTGTGTGAAACTGAGATGAATTTCAATTGAAGTGGGAAAGCTGAAAGTGATGTGATTATAAACGCTGTGACTATTCCTTGTTTCGTATTGTATGTTGCCAGTGTGACGTATTTCATGAAATTTAAGTATGTGTGGTTGGCATGGGAGAGTAACAAGATAGTTTCAGAGGCACTGGGTTATGCATGTTCCTTTTTGTACCACTCGGTCTGGAGAAAAGTTTCGTGATGATGGGTGTGAGAGTCGAAGTGTGAGATATAGCAAAAGATCCACCATCCTATCCAGAAAGTGCACTGTAGCGTTAAATAATTACGAGACCATAAGATAGAGAATCACCAATGTAAAGCCATGCCCACTGGGCGGAATTTCTCGTGTGTTATTGTTGTATGTTATAGAATTTGTGTGTTTAGGTTACAGAATTTATCGGAATAAATAAGATAGTGAAAAGAAAAAGATTGGTGGCCTTTTCCTTCGAATAGTATGTTGTCATGATACCCAGAATCTGTAATGTGTGCGCCATTCATATTCAGTGCGATGGCCACGTGTTGATCAAAGCCGTTGAATAAGAGAGAAAATGTGGTATTGCCAGTGCGTAGTGAACAATCAGAGTTGTGTAAATTTTTAATAGTCAGATGTGCGTTTCCGTTGCGTAATATCCAAGCAGGAGAATAACTTTTAACTTAATTGTGAGTACTAGAGTTCATGTTACTTGATAAATAAAAAATGAATCCACTCGTTTGGCAGACCACTCATCTTGGAGGCCTGACTGCTTCATGCCACAGTATGAGCAAGGCATGCGGGTGCCTCTCAACTTGACTAACCCTGCCACAATCACCGTTTCAGTTATCCCGCATTTATTCTCCGGTTAGGCGTTATTACGTGTTCGTACATCTCGTTTTCCGCGCTACTCCCAGAATAGAACTTTAGCGGCTGCTAGCCGGGGACTGTACAACTGGCCCTTACCAGTGTAGCGTTCTGGCAAAAAAATTTCTGCCAAAATTTCATTTTATTGAATACACCGAGAAGATAATACGTAATCTTTCTTACCTATTATTTAACAGGGATGCGTTTCAAAATCATGTGAATAATCGATAGACCGACGTGCGCTGGATGCTAGGCGCTTTGTGAAACAAAGTCTTTCCCCCTCTTCCAGAAATTGCCGCCAGGGGCAGATACCACGGTTTGCCCCGGCCCCTATATCCAGGCCTGTTGCTCATGCGTGAATCTGACATCTTAGGAACGCAAGTACATTTTTTTCCGGGTAGCATCTGGCTACTTGCTGTTATTGCTTATACAGCTAACTGCCAAACTTCTGTAGCCAGAAGCGGAAGAAGGTACTGACTCAACTGCGCATGCGCATGAACTCGCGCGCAGCTGCTCAAATGAATGTAAAGCAGTTGTGACGTCACGCTCATCGGAGGCAATTTATTGTTGCGAAGCATTGCGTAGTCTTCCTAAAGCCTTTGACACATTTTGCTGTTGGCAGACGTTTGTAGGAGCACTGTGTTTTGTTGTTGTATATGGCGCATTTCCTTTGCAGTTTAAGTTTTATTTTCGTTTTTTCTGTCGTTCGTGTTTTATTGCTGCAGTATTATACTGTAGTAGCGGGATACAGTAATATCCTTTGTTAGAGTATCGGTTCTTACCAGTAAAAATTACAAAAAATTAACTGAAGACAAAAACAATGAAAAATTCCCGGAATTCTAAAAAAATCCCGGGTTTTTCCCGGTTTTCTCCCGGATGGAACAATTCCCGGGTTTTCCCGGATCTCCCGGTTGTCCCGGGTCGTATACACCCTGAAAGTGTACCTATCTGTTGTGTTTAGGGTACTGTAACAAATGTGTGCATCGTGTGGCTCTAATTTTGTGCTGTGTGATGATGAGAGAATGGAGGGTATGAAACCCGGTGCCATGACATAGCTACTCCTCTCGAGCAGCACCGAGGACGTCGCCAAGCTTGAAGCACCCATCCGATGGATGGACCACCATCAACAGTGTTACGTGTCCTCGCTCCATGAGAAATTGAGGAGAGGCTTGGAATTTAATCGAGAAGGTAGCGTAAAGTCCGGCGATCACTAACTCTACACTACCACCAGTCCTCTTGTGAACCAAATACTGGCAGTGAAACTTTCCTCCACAGGCTACCTTTGAGTCAAGTGTAACTGCAGAGCCATGCGTTAGCGACTTAACGTGCGGCATCTTCAGCCAAAGGAAGATATGGATTTAGATAGCTCGCTAGAAACGGATATCTGCTACCAGTGGCGGCTCGTGACCAAAGAAGATGGCGGTGCACTTTACTCACGAAGGAAAATGTCAACAAAAGAGAGAAAATAAGTACACTGCTCAATATTTTTGTATTGCCTGATATAAACAGAACGCTGGCTCGCGTCAGTCCTACATCTACTCATAATAAAACCAAAAAGGTATTCACAGAAGAAATTATTACTTTTGCAGAATAAAAGGAATTAAAATCAACTGCAGCTCTATGTACTCAAAAAGTGGTAGGCATGCCTTACTAACCGTTTCCAGCAGGACTGGTAGGCATGCCTTACTAACCTTTTCCAGCAGGACTGATGTTAACACCATTCGACTATATCTCTGAATTTGGATGTGGTGGTGATCACTTGTACAGGAACTCTACTCTTCTTTCCTTCATATTTGCAAATATTTCAGTCCCTCTTTGACTGAAGTCTGCAATTCCTAAAACGAGGTCTCGTTCAATAGAGAGCATCGCGAGTGCTGATAGTCTTTTTTGGTCCATAGTATTCTGCAAGAAAGGTTTGATGCGTTTCGGCGAAGAAAAACAACGTTCTGCTTCTGATGTGGTCATTGGAATTGTAATTATCGCTTTCGGGGACTTCACAGATTCGCTCAATGTATCACAAAGATTATTGTCTGATATGTAATCCAGAAAGCACAAAGCTCCACACATGCTTTTGAACTCTCTTCCATAAATAACAGAGAGTTCTGTTCGAAGTTTCTTTGCTTCCAAAAAAGAGAAGCATTCAATAACAGCTCTGAAAGAAGTTTCTGGAAAACTGGAAAAGTAAGTAGCGAATTTCTCTAGTAGAAAGAGAGAGGCTGCAACTAGCTGTCCAGTGAACTTGAATCTTTCTTTTGCCTCGTAACGTACGACATCGCATACTTCTTTTACCTCCCACAGTAGATTATACATCGCTGCGCCATCTTCAGTTCTCCCTCTTTTATGGTACTTCTATAAACCTGTTGAATTTTCACTCACTTCTTCCCTAATGTTCGTAATTTTACATTCAAAAGCTGTCAGCTGATTTTGTGCCTAGGTTGGGTCAATACCCCTTTTTTGTAGCTGGTTATACAAGATAGCCACATGGATCATGATTTTATGAAAAAATGAAAGCCAAAAAATGAACTTTTCATCCTTCAAAATTGTTACTAAGCCATCGTGTTCTCATTACGCAGTTTTTCTCCCTGGCTCATATTATTCATGCTCGTGATAATATCTTCCCTATATTCGAAACAGTATTGACGCTACTTGACTGAAAATTCCAACGAGTAGGCACTGAACGTGGCAGTCGTTTTCGTATTATTTCGTCGAGAACTGCTGTTCTTTGAGGAGATACTGAAAAGAAGCTGCAAAGTCCCTGAAGTTTAGTGAAGAATATTCGCACATTTTTATTAATGCAAGTGGCTTTGAGCATAATGAGACTCAACTGGTGGGCATAACAATGAATGTATGAAGCGTTGGGAAGCTTTTCCTTAACGGGAGCCTGCACCCCACGTGCCGAACCACTCATGTCCGCTGCGCCGCCATATGTTTGCGCTATTAGCTTATGTGAACAATTCCGCAAATGATTATTTATCTATTCGATGATGGACGTTGCCAAAGACTGGCCATCATGCTTTTCTGGTGCTATGAAGTCCCTAAATGTTTCAACTGGTTTTCTGTTAATGATGTACCTATATGCTATACACATCTGGAAAACACAGGCTACGTCACTGCTTTCGTCAGCTATTACGGCCAAAAACTCAGCACCCTTAATTTCCTTTCTAATTTTTTCTTGGCAGACTTGAAGCATGCACTGGAGTATTCATTCTGGATGGTTTTTGATGTTCCTTTGAAAACTGTAGCTTTCTCTAAATGCGATTTTAATACAGAGTCTAATTCTGCACTAAAATTAATCAAGGAACGAAAAATACCAGGATTGGAAGATGCTACAGTCTCATCATGTCCTCTAAGGGCAAGTTCCAACGCGCCACAGAAACGAATATAGGTAATAATTAGATTCAATATGTACCTATTATCGGTAACTTTTTGGTTGTGTAATGCCACGGACCTTCTGTACCGTCTAATTGGGTAGCTATATTTACATTACCTAGACCTGCCATATTCAAACCGTTATTTAATGGACTGAAAGTTCGTATTTTCTAATTTTGTCATGGAGGTGTTGAATGTCATAGACTCCGTGTTTAGACCATGAAAGATCTCCTCCAAATAATAAACAAGGAAAACAAAATAAGGCATTTTTCATGTCACAACCATACAGCCATTCATGCTTGTTGTACAATTCTGAATTAAATTTCCTATTGAACTGGCGACTTTTCGTTTTAACGGTCTGCGAAATTGTTAAAGCAGGAGTCGGCCTACCTAGCCTCTTGGTTTCTAACTTTTCTTCAAATTTCCGTGAACTGGAGGGTTCAGAGAGCAATGAAATTACCTGATTCATTATTTCACTTATTCACTTGTCACTTGAGCCTCAAAATGCACTGTAGCGCACGCTAAAATAACTAACACAACACACAGGAAATAGTTAGTTCGCTCGCAACTACACTTGAACTGGTAAGGTGGCGCGAGAATCCCGTTTTGTTCGAAGATCCGATAGTTCCATTTCCCTTTTGGAAGAGTAGGGACCAAATGCAATTTCGCATCCAGCTGTTGTGAAATGGTGCCATTAAATTGACCAAGGCCGCACAATTATGGTTGATGTTGGTCGGGAAGAAAGGCCATCGACAGAGACCACAAACAATGTTCAGACAGTCGAGGAACCGATTTGCTGCAGTGCCAGATTTTCCAACGATGAAGACGCTCACATAGCGGTTCTTTAACGGCTTCGTGACCAAGGGTTTTATTTCTGTCGAAGAGGAACTGAACAACTGGTCGAATGTTACGACAGTTTCTACAGACTGTGTTGAAAAATACTGACATGTATCTCTGTCACTTTGAAGTCATGACGGTTGGCCTATGACGACCATCAGTAAGTAATTTTAATCCTCATGCACGTCCTAAAAATAGAAGATTTTATCGATAAGTGTTGTTGAGCTGCCAAGGGAAACTACAAGAGGGGTTATTTATCTGTGCTAATGTTGCATAAGCTCTTTATTATAAGGAGCCATGCAGTACCCAGGCCTGGGGAAGATAAGTTTACCAGGCCCCAAGCTGTGTGAGCAACCAGAGCAGCGCTCCAAGAACGACGGGACGCTACTACTGCTGATCGATAAACATAAAAAAATAATTGTATACGTTCATTCGATGTATTGTGTTCTTGACGGACTGACGCAGTCTTTTTATAACGCGAAAGACCAAGATTCTTACTGAAATTGCTTTGAATTAAACAGTCTTTGAATGTGTTGCATCATTTATACAGCTGTGATTGATAGTTTTCTGTTGCTGAAGTGATAGTCTACTATAAGCCAAAAAAAAAAAAAAAAAAAAATGAAAAAAAGTACGATGAAGGAATTATCGGACTGGGACGAAAATTGATAGATGCGATGTACATGTACAGACAAACAAATTACTACAATCTCAGAAAAGTTTGATGATTTATTCAAGAGAAAGACCTTCATTAATTAAGCAAGTCAATAACGCGCTGGTCGACCTCTGGGCCTTATGCAACCTCCCGCCGGAGGTTCGATTCCTCCCTCGGGCATAGTTGTGTGTGTTGTTCTTAGCATAAGTTAGTTTAAGTAGTGTGCAAGTCTACATCTACATCTACATACATAGTCCGCAATCCACCATACGGAGCGTGGCGGAGGGTACCTCGTACCACAACTAGCATCTTCTCTCCCTGTTCCACTCCCAAACAGAACGAGGGAAAAATGGCTGCCTATATGCCTCTGTACGAGCCCTTATCTCTCTTATCTTATCTTTGTGGTCTTTCCGCGAAATATAAGTTGGGGCAGTAAAACTGTACTGCAGTCAGCCTCGAATGCTGGTTCTCTAAATTTCCTCAGTAGCGATTCACGAAAAGAACGCCTCCTTTCCTCCAGAGGCTCCCACCCGAGTTCCTGAAGCATTTCCGTAACACTCGCGTGATGATCAAACCTACCAGTAACAAATCTAGCAGCCCGCCTCTGAATTGCTTCTATGTCCTCCCTCAATCCCACCTGATAGGAATCCCAAACGCTCGAGCAGTACTCAAGGACAGGTCGCATTATTTTATGAGCGGTCTCCTTTACAGATGAACCACATCTTCCCAAAATTCTACCAATGAACCGAAGACGACTATCCTCCTTCCCCACAATTGCCATTGCATGCTTGTTCCACTTCATATCGCTCTGCAATGTTACGCCCAAATATTTAATCGACGTGACTCTGTCAAGCGCTACACTACTAATGGAGTATTCAAACATTACAGGATTCTTTTTCGTATTCATCTGAATTAATTTACATTTATCTATATATATCTTTACACCAATCACAGATCCTGTCCAAGTCGTCTTGTATCCTCCTACAGTCAGTCCACGACGACACCTTCCCGTACACCACAGCATCATCAACAAACAGCCGCACATTGCTATCCACCCTATCCAGAAGATCATTTATGTAGATAGAAAACAACAGCGGACCTACCACATTTCCCTGGGGCACTCCAGATGATACCCTCACCTCCGATGAACACTCACCAACGAGGACAACATACTGGGTTCTATCTAAGTCTAGGGACCGATGACTTCAGCAGTTTGGTCCCTTAGGCATTCACACACATTTGAACATTTGAAGGTCAACAAAACGGGGCGTAGAATATCGTCGACATACGCTGTGCTGCAAAAGTTCCGCGGATGACAACCAGAGGGGTTCTGCTGTGAAATAAAATACACCCCAGCACCTGGTTGTCAGGCCATATGGCGGCCCACAGCCAGGTTGGTATCCCGCCACTATACACGGCCTCTCCAGACACCTCTTCGCCGGTCATCGGGCTCAGTTTGAAGAGCGACTCATCACTGAAGACAATGCTGCTGCAATCAATGACGTTCGAGGCGGAAGACGTGTCTGGAGACGCTCCGGTCAGTGATGGGATACCAGCCTGACTGTAACCCGCCATACGGCCCGACTGCCAGCTATGATGGTGTGGGGTGGCATTTCATTTCATAGCAGGACACCTTTCGTTGTCATCTGCAACATCCCTACAGCACAGCGGTACGTTGACGATATTCTACGTCCCGTTTTGTGCCCATCATGGCAAGACATCCTGGGCTTACTTTTCGGCAAGAGAAAGCCCGCCCACATACGGCTACTGCTTATCTTCGTGTTTGCCAAACCCTACTTGGGCCAGCAAGATCGCCTGATCTCTACCCAACTGAGAATATTTGGAGCATTATGAGCAGGACTCTCCAACAGTTTCGGAATTTTGCGATCTAACACGCCAATTGGACAGACTTTCACAAGGTATCCCTTAAACAACTCTACCAATCATTGCTAAGCCGATTAACTGCTTGCAAGAGGGCCAGGGTTGGACCAACGCGTTATTGACTTGCTCAGTTGGTGGAACTTTTTCTCTTGAGTAAATCATCCAGTTTATCTGGAATTATAATCATTTATTTGTCTGCACATATACATCACATTTATCGATTTTCATGTCGCTTAGATAATTCATTGGTGGCGCGCCGATTTTTTTTTCTTAGAGTATATATTTGAGAATGATTTCTGATTTGTTCATGAGACCCAGAAAATATTAGATACAGGCTCCCAGGTAGATGCTATTTTTCTTCACTTCCGGAAGGCGTTCGACACTGTTCCGCACTGTCGCCTGATAAACAAAGTAAGAGCCTATGGAATATCAGACCAGCTGTGTGGCTGGATTGAAGAGTTTTTAGCAAACAGAACACAGCATGTTGTTATCAATGGAGAGACGTCTACAGACGTTAAAGTAACCTCTGGCGTGCCACAGGGGAGTGTTATGGAACCATTGCTTTTCACAATATGTATAAATGACCTAGTAGATAGTGTCGGAAGTTCCATGCGGCTTTTCGCGGATGATGCTGTAGTATACAGAGAAGTTGCAGCATTAGAAAATTGTAGCGAAATGCAGGAAGATCTGCAGCGGATAGGCACTTGGTGCAGGGAGTGGCAACTGTCCCTTAACATAGACAAATGTAATGTATTGCGAATACATAGGAAGAAGGATCCTTTATTGTATGATTATATGACAGCGGAACAAACACTGGTAGCAGTTACTTCTGTAAAATATCTGGGAGTATGCGTGCGGAGCGATTTGAAGTGGAATGATCATATAAAATTAATTGTTGGTAAGGCGGGTACCAGGTTGAGATTCATTGGGAGAGTGCTTAGAAAATGTAGTCCATCAACAAAGGAGGTGGCTTACAAAACACTCGTTCGACCTATACTTGAGTATTGCTCATCAGTGTGGGATCCGTACCAGATCGGTTTGACGGAGGAGATAGAGAAGATCCAAAGAAGAGCGGCGCGTTTCGTCACAGGGTTATTTGGTAACCGTGATAGCGTTACGGAGATGTTTAATAAACTCAAGTGGCAGGCTCTGCAAGAGAGGCGCTCTGCATCGCGTTGTAGCTTGCTCGCCAGGTTTCGAGAGGGTGCGTTTCTGGATGAGGTATCGAATATATTGTTTCCCCCTACCTATACCTCCCGAGGAGATCACGAATGTAAAATTAGAGAGATTAGAGCGCGCACGGAGGCTTTCAGACAGTCGTTCTTCCCGCGAACCATACGCGACTGGAACAGAAAAGGGAGGTAATGACAGTGGTACGCAAAGTGCCCTCCGCCACACACCGTTGGGTGGCTTGCGGAGTATAAATGTAGATGTAGATGTAGATTTTGAAATGTTCTAGACTGAACAGTTTTATTTCAGTTAAAGTAATTACGAAAAGAATTGAGTCAGTTATTCTTTGTATTTTACAGAACTCCTTACAGAATTGCAACTTCTACATTACGCGAATAGTGTAGAAGGTTAGCTAACATTTTGCCCTGTCAAATACTGAACATTACAGTCGGAGCCATCATTTCAATGAACCATTGCGCATTCACTGGGGTTTTATCTTAAGCCCCTATTGCCTCTACCGGACATAATATTATTTGCGCTTCCACGATCGGAAATGTGTGAAAGTAGACAGACTGTATAAAACATTCAATAAATCACCTTCCGATAGACAGACCGGTACAGAGTGTAGCGCGACGTTTCGATAAAAGTCACATGGCCTCCCATAACAATGTGTAACTTACTTTTTGAAGTCCTCCTCTTACCACTAGCAAATCTCCGAAAGTCATCTGTCCTAGCAGAAGGATCTGGTAGCTTAGGGGCTACCTTAATGATAGGATGATCTAGCTGATCATTTCACTTGTAACTAAGCCGAGGTGCATTCGACATGCCGTTTAATGGCACACAACCATTATACAATTGAAGGAACATTGTTTTTGGGCGCGGTTACGATTGCGATATATGAATGTGAGAATTATCTTACAATCAGCTTTGTAGGTCGCGCATTCAATTTGCCGATCGGAAAAATATATATAACATGGGAAAGATAATCTAGTATCTCTTAGATGTCCATCAATTTGGCTTTATTAAAGGAAAAGGCGCTAGACAGGCATTTCTGATGCTACACAGGATGCAGTGGAAGCAAGCCTTAAGAAAAATCAACACAGTTCCACAGAACTTGCCGACCTAGAAAATTTACTCGACAGACTACAGCGGTGCAAGATATTCGAAATTCCTCCTGTATTGTTCAACTTATATAACGAAGAAATGATCAAGGAAATAAAATAAAAATTCAATAATGGGATTAAAATTCGGGTGAAAGGATATCAATGATAAGATTGTCTGTACGTGTGAGGAAAGATGAGAGGGCCTATTCAATGAAATGAATAGCTTACAGAGCACAAAATTTAGATTGAGAGTAAACCAAAGAAAGACGAAAGTGTTGAGGAGCAGCAAAAATGAGGTTAGCGACAAACTTGATATTAACATTAGGAACAACGTAGTAGATGAGATGAAGGAATTGTGATATCTTTTAAGCAAAATAGAGTCTGATGAAAGAAGTAAAGACTTTTAGAAACGGACTAGAGTAGGCTAAGGGAGATTTTGTAGAAAAAAGACGTTGTTTGGTGTGAGACACAACTTTAATTTGAGGAAGATATTTTTCAGAATGTATGTTCGGAGTATAACATGGTATGTAAATGACTCATGGACAGCGAGAAAACAAAAATACAAGAGAATCGAAGCTCTTCACATGTCGTTTTACAGTAGGTCGCTGAAAACTATGTGAAGTGTGTAATGGTACTTGAATTGCGCAACCGTTGCGGCGGCTCACCTGAGCCTCTCGATGCCAGTAATATTCTACTGTATTTCTGTTAATTACTTAACATATTTCTGAGACAACATTCAGATTTGATTTCACTTTTGATACATCGATATGTTTATATTGCAATGATATTATTCTTATGTGTATTCTTTCTTTTGTTACTATGATCTTTGACGTACTTGTAACTCCGATTTTTGGGCGCGTAAGCGATAGTTGGTTAGTTGTTAAGTTGTTAGAGAGTCGGACGTTGAGAAAGTCAAGTCGTGGACGTCATGTTGGAAAGACGAATATTGTTGTCCGCTTATAAAATCTGAACTTTAACAGTGACTGTGAGGAAGATGTTTTCAAGTATATTTTATATTGTGAAGTGATGTTTTGTGATACGTGATATTGCAATAAAAGCAGTTAAAAGGAAGTGTAACTTAAATTCGGAGTGCTGATTATTTTTTTATATCACCACTGTGCTAACTTTGAAAGGTTTAATCTCCAAGAATGGTTTGAGAAGCGCATCTACAAAACTTTTGAATATAGCAGAATAAACCCTAGGCCACTTTGCATCCGAGCTTGGAATCATAATCACCTAGATTTTCAACGATTGAGCTATGATAATATGAGACCAGCGTAGGAAACACAAAAAGATGAGTGCCTAGTTTTTTCATTATTACATGAAATGACTATTAACTGTGCTCTAATGACACCTGCCACATAATATGACTGATGTTGCCCGAAAATGCAGTTTTTAGTAGCGTGAGCAACACCACAATTGTTATTAAAATTTTGACCTTTGTTGTGATGGGGTTGTTAGAAGTGGTAAGGTAATACATGAGCAAGTTTTCCAAAGAATCGACGAGGAGAAGACTATGAGGAAAACAGAATAAGGGACAGTACGACATAAAGTGTGGTAAGGCATCACCAATTGCAAATAAACTGTGGAGAAAAGTATCATTTTTTCGAGACCCCGTAATTCTCTCCCTTCGTGACGCAAAAGTTTGAAATTATATTCGAAGTTGCCTGCTGCATTCCTCTACAATGGCGCAAAAGCGTGGCGCACTGTACTTCACTCTCGGGCTCGCCGACGCTTCAAACAGCAAGATGTCGACAAACGCGGAAAAAGACCGGAGTTCAGAAGCTCATGTAAGGTGTAAGGTGGGTTAGTGGTTTCGCATTCGCCCCAAATTTCATCACAATTCTGCCCAACGCCACCATGGTCGTGTCACGCGGCGGGCTGGACGTTGCGCCGCCTCATGCCCACATTCCAACTCTTGAATGAGATTTTCACCCGCCAGCTCAGTGTGCGCTAGTATGAAACTTCCTGGCAGATTAGAACTGTGTGCCGGACCCAGACACCAACTCAGGACCTTTGCATTTCGCGGGCAAGTGCTCTACCGACTGAGCTACTCAACCACGACTCACGACCCATCACAGCTTTAATTCTGCCAGTACCTCGTCTCCTACCTTTCAAACTTCACAGAAAGTCTTTTGCGAACCTTGCAGAACGAGCACTCCTGGAAGAAAGGATACTGCGGAGCCGGCCGGTGTGGCCCGGCGGTTCTAGGCGCTACAGTCTGGACCGCGTGACCGCTACAGTCACAGGTTCGAATCCTGCCTCTGGCATGGATGTGTGTGATGTCCTTAGGTTAGTTAGGTTTAAGTAGTTCTAGGTCCTAGGGGGCTGATGACCTCAGATGTTAAGTCCCATAGTGCTCAGAGCCATATGAACCATTTCGATATTGCGGAGACATAGTTTAGTCACAGCCTGGGCGATGATATTTTCACTCTTCAGTGGAGTTGTAAGATGGCAAGAACTATGCCCCTTACATGAAGTCATTAAAGATCACCTAACTCACGTTGAGCGAACAGTAGGGCTGAACAAAAATGACTGACAAGCACAATGCATCTTGTAAAGGCTATAGTGTGGACGTATTGGAATAATTAATGTCGGGTGATGGTTTTAAAGTAATTCACATGTAGCTTAGGGAGGCTCAAACTCTTGAGAAAGCGGTAACGGGGCACAGCCTCCAGCTGCCTTAAGATGAGTGACAGTGATGGGGGGTGGTTGACCCCATGCTGGTGTACCGGGAAGCAGACGGAGAACTTGTACGCCTGTTGATAAATATCCGTCGTCCCGTTTTCAGTGAAACATGCGAGAAAGCTGCGCAAAGCTACGGTGGAGCGGTCAACAGAGGTCAAAATTTGCGTGTTCGTGACTATAGCAACTTCACGCTGAATTCACGGTCCGCAGAGTCTGAAGTAAATCAGGTGAAGAGCGACAGAATAAAATACGCCAGCCTCCGATGGGAACATAGGACCAAGCAATTTGAAATACTCTCCTGGGAGTCAGAATTCCGGAAAGCTTGGCGTTTGTGCAGACGCTAACCTTGATGGGTGGCCTGGGAGGAGCTAAATAGCAGAAGTTGAGAGGAAAGGAAATTTTGTGGGAATTTGTTCACTTCCCAGAGCAGGCATTGGTCGGCGCTGGGAAGCGACGCATAATTAACGCGACTTGCGCTGCAATTGGCGTAAGTGATTTTGCTGGAGCAGAAACCGAGTGTGGACGTGACGTTCTTTACTCAGCTTGCCTGAGAAAGAGTGAGCATCTCTGCAGTTTAGGACTTAGCAAATAGAACGATTGAGCTTGGAGATAGGAAGTTTTCGTTCAGCTATGTACTGAGCAAGATAGCTAGGAGTGAATAGACGAGCGCAGCCTTGCAGCACCACGAGGTTGGCTGACGTCCGCAGAACGACACCGCTCCGCCACGCTGAATTCGGTGATATTGCGCCCGCTCCGGCCACTGATTAATTTGTTGGATCACGTTGGCAAAGTTTCCACGAGGGTTTCATGGGCCGTGAATTGCAGAATTTTTCTTGCGCTTCCCATTACGCCTGGGTCAGTCGATAGGAATTACTTTTGATTTATCGCGCTTTACTCCACGCAAACGCAATTTATTACCACTGCCTGTTAGGAGAGTCATGTAATGTGATGATTGAAGTCCGTGAGTTAAAATAAATCTGTGCTAATCGACTGCATCTGTTTTCAATCAAGTAGTTGAAATCCCAAGTCACTTTCTTAATTAATTATACGTTCACATTTGCATCTGGTGTTCAATAGCTGAATATAACATCAATGTACACCCCTTTTTAATTAAAAGGGATCGATTCTGAATCAATTAATGGCAACACTGCCACCGCAGTTCAATCAGGAGTCACAGGGCCCTATTAATTTCTTTGCGTTATCCGAAATTGCGGCATTTTTGCACTCTCTGTTGATCAGTTGGTCAATTACCTGGGGTGAACACACACCAAAACCAGATAAGTGACGTGCGGGGCGTTACAGAGTGTGTGCTGATATAAAACTTCTTGACAGATTAAAACTGTGTGCCGGACCGAGACTCAAACTCGGGACGTTTGCCTTTCGTGGACAAGTGCTCTACTGACTGAGCTACCCAAGCACGATTCACGACCCACAGAAGAGCTTCTGTAAAGTTTGGAAGGTAGGAGATGAGGTACTGGAAGAATTGATGCTGTAAGGACTGGTCGTGAAACGTGCTTGGGTCGCTCAGTCGGTAGAGCACTTGCCCGTGAAAGGCAAAGGTGCCGATTTCGAGTCTCGGTCCCGCACACAGTTTTAATCTGCCAAGAAGTTTCATTCCACTTCTTCCTTTGACGCCTCTGCTATGGAGGCCAGACCGCGACATCCTGCGTTGGAATCACGAAGTTCTTTAGTGGGCGGTCGAGCAAAACGTTTCAGACACTGCCGCTCAGAATCGACACAAGTCCTCAGGAGATTGCATGAAGGGCGTTGATGAAACAACGCCTTCTCTTGGGGCGTTGATTCCCACACATTGCGCTGTCGAAAACGACAGTTCTCAGTCTGATGAGCAACAGGACGATTGTCTTGACAACGTTCGACACAGCTGGCACACCAGAACAATTCAATTTTGCTCTAAAGGCGTCACTGAATGAGATCTGTCCCCTTTGGAGTGTAGTGCAACCACAATTTTTGCTCTGCTATGCAAGGTGGAACAACAAGACACCGTTCAAAACCATTCGATGAAATTCGAACGTGGTCGGAAGCAGTAAATGGTTTTTATGCTTTTTCAGCCCTCGCTCTCGCATGGCGCGATCACGGAGAGGTGCAACATTGACATATGCGTGAATAAAACGGCAAAGTGCCCCTCTAAGAGCCCTCTGTTTGGCAACACCCTCTCTTTTTTTTCTTGTGCAACCCATGCACCTCTGTTGAGCACATTAAAACTACACTACTGGCTATTAAAATTGCTACACCACGAAGATGACGTGCTACAGACGCGAAATTTAACCGACAGGAAGAAGATGATGTGATATGCAAATGATTAGCTGTTGAGAGCATTCACACAAGGTTGGCGTCGGTGGCGACACCTAGAACGTGCTGACACGAGGAAAGTTTCCAACCGATTTCTCATACACAAACAGCAGTTGATCGGTGTTGCCTGGTGAAACGTTGTTGTGATGCCTTGTGTAAGGAGGAGAAATGCGTACCATCACGTTTCCGACTATGATAAAGGTCGGATTGTAACCTATCGCGATTGCGGTTTATCGTATCGCTACATTGCTGCTCGCGTTGGTCAAGATCCAATGACTGTTAGCAGAGTATGGAATTGATGGGTTCAGGAGGGTAATATAGAACGCCGTACTGGATGCCAACGGCCTCTTATCCGCATGGCTGTAACGGATCGTGCAGCCACGTCTCGATCCCTGAGTCAACAGATGGGAACGTTTGCAAGACAACAACCATCTGTACGAACAGTTCGACGACGTTTCCAGCAGCATGGACTATCAACTTGACGCTGCATCTCAGACAGGAGTGCCTGCGATGGTGTACTCAACGACGAACCTGGGTGCACGAATGGCAAAACGTCATTTTTTCGTATGAATCCAGGTTCTGTTTACAGCATCATGATGGTCGCATCCGTATTTGGCGACATCGCGGTGAACGCACATTGGAATCGTGTATTCGTCATCGCCATACCGGCCTATCACCCGGGGTGATGGTATGGGGTGCCATTGGTTACACGTCTCGGTCACTTCTTGTTCGCATTGACGGCACTTTGAACAGTGGACGTTACATTTCAGATGTGTTGCGACCTGTGGCTCTACCCTCCATTCGATCCCTGCGAAACTCTAAATTTCAGCAGGATAATGCACGAGCGCATGTTACAGGTCCTGTACTGGCCTTTCTGGATACAGAAAATGTTCGACTGCTGCCCTGGCCAGCACATTCTCCAGATCTCTCACCAACTGAAAACATCTGGTCAATGGTGGCCGAGCAACTGGCTCGGCACAATACGCCAGTCACTACTCTTGATGAACTGTGGTATCGTGTTGAAGCTGCATGGGCAGCTGTACCTGTACACGCCATCCAAGCTCTGTTTGACTCAATGCCCAGGCGTATCAAGGCCGTTATTACGGCCAGAGGTGGTTGCTCTGTGTACTGATTTCTCAGGATCTATGCACCCAAATTGCGTGAAAATGTAATCACATGTCAGTTCTAGTATAATATATTTGTCCAATGAATACCCGCTTATCATCTGCATTTCTTCTTGGTGTAGCAATTTTAATGGTGAGTAGTGTATTGTCAGACACTTTGGAATTCATTCAGATGAGCGACGCTTCGCTACTACTATAGCGCCTGAGGGTAAGCAACACCTTCGACACCCCTTCGGTGGGTTATTGCCGAAAAAAGGGGGTAGGGGAGGGGTCTTAGAGGGATCTTCCGTAATCGTGACACGGGAGGGCGTGAAACAGGAGGGCTAAAAAACCATAAACACCCTTTATTGCTTTGGGTCACCTTCAGATTTCGTCAAATTTTTTTGAATGTTCAAGACTGTCTGTCAGCGTGTAAGATGTCCCAAGCCACTACTTCCATAAGCCCTCTAGTCCAAGGGCCATTCAACAAAATACCAGAAGTTTTTCTTTTAAAGCTCTATGCACTTATGCCAGCACTGGACAAGCTTCTCAATTCCATGCACAAAAAATTCTTGTGGCATGTGCATAACCTGTTACGCAGTGCTGCCCGGACTTCATCAGCGAATCTTGAGTCACGAAGAGCTTCTTTCAGTGGGTTAAAAATGTGGTAACTTGAAGGTGCCATATCCATGGAATACGGATTATGGTGCAAGAAGATGAACTTCAGGTCTCCCTGCACAATATCCATGAGGTTTTCTTTCACTTCTGTTGACAGATGTTTTGGAACCCATCTCGCACACACTTTCCTGAACATCAGTACACCATGAACATTATGGTGGGCTTTTCCAACACTAACATCTTCGTTTGCAACAATATCACTCACTGCAATATATCTGTTTTCCCATATCAACTCATCAACTATCACAATGCTATTCTCTGTGACTGCAAAGTGTGTCCTGCGTATGACGAATTTTCAACATTTGTTACGCACTGTCTGAACTTACCTGCTCACCATACATTTGTGATCGAGTCAGACAACTTTCATCATACTATTCTGCCATCCGACGGTGAATTTGGATCAGTTTCAACCTTTGAGCTGACAGAAGTCTGATGACTCCCCGCTGCTCCACATTGGTGCAAAACCTGGAAGGGTGCCGCTCTCTTGTTTCACTGATTCCCAGCAACCCTTTCGCTAGCCAAGCATGCCAGCCCCACCTGATGATGGTTCTAGGACACTACCAAAAGCTAACAAAGATGAAGAGACTTTGCGGAAGTTTTGTATTTCTTATACAACAATTTCTACTTGCAATTTCCTGTGAACACTCTCACACCATTTGGCTTCCAACTCTCGTCAATCGTTCCCTTACGTCCTCTTCGTCTCTCGTATAATAAAAATGAGGTAGACTTTCCCTTTTCTTCAAGAAACTTCTCAGGTGTCCTCCCTACAAGAAAATCTCCTGACAGTAACGGAGGCAACGCGATTCCGCCAACGACATAGTGCGCTAGGTTAACTGATGTGGGTTTGCGCTGACACAATGGCCGCCAGGCGTGTTTGTAATGCACTGTGTACCGTGTCATTAGCAGTAGCTCTCTAAAAAGTTATTTTCTACTGTCCACACATCTATGTGGTTTCCTTCATTTTTGCTCGTAAGTATCCACCTCGTTAGTGCGCCCTATGCAGCACAGTACAAACTGTACTCCACAGTATTAGCAGAGACTTTTTAACTGTGACGCATAAAAGGCGTTTAAACTAGAAAAGAAATGATATACATTGTGTATAAGCCACGATTAAAAATTTTCCGTTATAGAAGGTTGCTGCAGTGCGTATGCAATGTAGCCCGACTGCGATGCGGGTATATATGCACCGACATTTAGACAAGCGATAAATGTGGCATTATAGTTCAATTCTTTTATCATGGCGGCTCGCGCATGCCCGCCCAGACGCGGGAGATTGCAGCGTTGCCAGTTGCACACGACGCACGCGCCAATAGAAGCAGCGCCATAGTATAGCATAGTTCGCAAGCTTACGTTTAGGGGGGAGCGCGCAGTTCATGAAGTAAAGCTACCACGGCCGCATTAACCCTCTCGCTGCTACAAGGACATGCTCCCTGCATTCCGCGCTGTGCGCGATTTTGTCACTGCACTGCTCGCCTGTGCAGACACATCGTGTTCCGACTGCTTTGACACTCTCATCAATCGATTCCACAAAAACAATTTGGCCCAAAAATTAGATTTTTACACATCTTCTTGATTGATACCTTCCCCCCATAAATAAACAATTACTGCTGTTCTTTGTTGCGAAAAAGCGGTTCGTGAGAGTGATACAAACACCTTTCCTTGCTATCGCCTGAATTAGGAGTCTTATTGCTTGTTTGGTTTAATTAATTAATAGAATATGAAGCAATTGGTATAAAGAATGCTTTTTCCAAACTTTCTATAAAAGAATGTCTGCTATCAAGACATTGCTTTTGTTCAATTACTTTATTTATGACTGAACGTTTCTAAAACTGAAGACACTCGTCCATGCTCTGCACTGCAGTCGAGATGTGGCAACGTCGTCTGTTCATTGGCTGACTGTGTTTTGTGACGTCAGATGCGCAGAACGAACCTAAACTCGGCCGCCAACATAAATGACGCGCACTTTAGTTCTTTCCGACGTGCGTGCGTTAAATGCGGAAATGTGAACTATGGCCATGTTATTATCAAATGCGTCCGAACAGGATCAACATGCTGTTATTCTGTTCTTGGCTGCCTAAGGGTGAACATCTCTCGGAGAATGAAGAATGTGTATGGGACAGCATGTCTATCAAAAACAACCACTGTGAAAAATTGCGACAAAGGCTTCTGCTGATTCATAATAACGCATGTCCCCAAATCGAAAATGTCGTAACTCAGTAAATTCGCCTATTAAAGACACTCGAGTACCCGCCCTGTAGTCCTGATCTGACCCCATTCGATTATCACGCATTCGACGATTGCTGTCGGACGAGGATGTGCAGCAGGCAGTTACGAACTGCTTTACGCAACAGGACGCATTGTTTTACCAAACGGTATCTTCAACCTCGTGTGGCTGTAGGATGATTGGCTCAGTGCTCACAGCGATTTTCCCCGACTGGCTTTCCGAGTCTGGAATATAAGGGTAACTTTTTGATCACCCCGTACATCATGATCGACAGTGAAAACATAGGCGAAATTATGCGATAACAGAAGCAAAAATGTTGCAGTGAACGTGTGTCGGCAAACAAGTCGTTTGGGAGATGTATTCCGATGTTACGTTAGGAGCCTCCAATGACTTCAGTATGAAGCATCGCCCTAGTTAGTACAAAAATATCTGAAAAATAAAATTTCGATTAACTCTCCATCTATTTATGTTGAAATTTCACCCATCGACATGGTTGGGGAATGTGATGCAGGGTGTTTCACATGTTCTAACGATTTCAGATTTGAGTTATAGAAAAACTAGTCGCGAAACAACATTTTAAACGATGCAGAACATTTATTCAAGTTTATGAAGTACCGTTGCTATTGTGGTCTTCAGTTCGAAGGCTGGTTTGATACAGCTCTCCATGCTACTCTATCCCGTGCAAGCCCCTTTATCCCCGAATAACTGCTGCATCTTACTTCCTTCTGAATCTGCTTACTGTACTCATCTCTTGGTCTCCCTCTATGATTTTAACGAACCACACTTCTCTCCGATACTAAATTGGTGATCCCTTGATGTCCCAGAATGTGTCCAATCAACCGATACCTTCTTCTAGTCAGGCTGTGCCACAAAATTTCTTTTCTCTCCAATCCTACTCAGAAGATTCTCATTAGTTATGTGATCTAATCTCCAGCATCCGTCTGTAGCACCACGTTTCAAACGCTTCTATTCTCTTCTTTTCTAAACAGCTTATCGTCAGCTTTTCGTTTCCATACATGGCAACGCTCCCCACAAATACATTCAGAATAGGCTTCCTAACACTGAAATATATATCCGATATTAAAAAATTTATTTTCTTCAGAAACACTTTTCTTGCCATTGCTAGTCTACATTTTATATCCTCTCTGCTTCGGCCATCGCCAGTTATTTTACTGCCCAAATAGCAAAACTCATCTACTACTTTAAGCGACTCGTTTCCTGACCTAATTCCCTCAGCATCACCTGATTTGGTTCGCCTACATTTCATTATTCTTGTTTTGCTTTTTTTAATGTTCATCTTACACCCACAGGTAAAAGGCTGTCTCGGTTAAATCAGGCGAGTTCGCCTTCATGTGTACTGAATCGTTTTTTTCTGATATCGTACCTGTGTAGGCTTCCCCTGTTAATTAGGATGCACCCTACGTACCACAAGCGCGTTGGGAAATCATGCGGTTGCCAATTGTTTCACGGAGAACTTGCAAGGTCTTCTTGGATGTGCGGTATGTTGCGCCGTCTTGATGGGACCAAGCTGGCCGGACAGCATCTACGAGGTCTTAGCTGTGAACCGCTTGCTAGCACACGTTAGATGTAGGGAGTTCGGACGGTTATCCGACGACGGTTGACTTTCGGTTCGATGCACTGGCAGTTGCACGGAAGTTCCTTGTACAATCCAATATTGTTCCACGAATAGGACAGGATATCCCCGCTAAATCTTGTATGCTTACCAAATGCACGTTGCACGCGCGCGACAGATTCGCCGTAGCGAAAATAGCACTTCACCGTTAAAGCACGGTGTTGCCGCGACCATTACAACATTATTACTGATCTGTATATGGGATGAAGCTTGACACTCCACACTATTAATAGATAATGCGCGTTATTCACATCTGAAATCGTCCAAACATAGTGAAACACCTTGTAGACGCATGATGAGAAGTTTTTGATTCCGTCATAAGTCAACAGTAAGAAGTAACGCCCTGAAACAGAATTCGTTAAGGCTCGCCATGGGTGAAATTTGCACCTTAATCGAAAAACTTACAATTCAAATACGTTAGTATCAACTAGCGCATCTTTTCATGCTGAAGTCAATGGCGGCACACGTTCGCCGTTACCTGGCAAACGGACCCATGTGTACTGAATTGCCGGCCGGGGTGGCCGAGCGATTGTAGGCACTACAGTCTGGAACCGGGCGACCGCTATGGTCGCAAGTTCGAATTCTGCCTCGGGCATGGATGTGTGTGCCGTCCTTAGGTTAGTTAGGTTTAAGTAGTGCTAAGTTCTAGGGGACTGATGACCTCAGAAGTTAAGTCCCATAGTGCTCAGAGCCATTTGAACCATTTTTTTTTTTGTACTGAATTATTTTTTTCTGATATCGTACCTGTGTAATTTTTCTCTGTTAATTACGATGCACTCTATATACCCCAATCAGCCAGAACATTATGATCATCGACCTGCTATCGACATAAAGCCGTCCAGGCGATATCAGAATCACCTGACAAGAAATGATTGCTAGTCAGACACACGCACGGTGCATGTAGCACCAGTGAGAGTGCTGTCCATGTGTAGAATGGGGAAGATGCGCGATACATCTGAGTGTGGCCGAGGGCATATTGTGATGGCCCGGAGGCTCGGCACTTCGGAAACTACACGACTTGTCGGGGGTTCGAGGAGTGCTGTGGTGAGTGTCTTCAACACGTGGAGAAACGAATGCGAAACCAGGTCCAGACGTCGTGGGGTTGGGTGACCATACCCCATTACTGATGTCGGACGTCATAGGCTGGGCAGACTGATAAAAAGAGGATAGGTGGCAAACTGTGACGGCACTATAATGCTGGTTAGAATACAAGTGTGTCTCAACACACAGTGCACTGTACACACCTGAAGACGGGCCTCCGCAGCCGATGACCCAAGCATGTGCTAATGTTACCACCACGACATCGGCAACTACGACTGAAATGGACACGTGATCATCGGCGCTGGACGTTGGTGCAGTGGCAGAGCGTTTCATAGTCTGATGAATCCCGATACCTTCTTCATTATGCAGATGTGGGAGGGCGCGAATCCGTCGTCTTCCAGTGGAACAGGTCCTTGACATGTGTACTGCGGGTCGGAGGCAAGCGAGCAGCGGCTCCATTATGCTCTGGGGGTCATTCATGTTGGCATCCATGGCTCCAGTGGAGCTCGTGCAAGGCACCATGACGGCCAAGGAGTACCGTACACTGGTTGCAGACCACGTACCCCGCTTCATAACAGTGTTTCCCGAGGCAGCGGCAGGGGGTCATTAATCTTCACTGGCCTCCTCGCTTCCCTGATCTAAGCTCATGTCATTTCTTTTTGTGAGAAGTCCCGAGTAAATATTAACAAAGGACACTGCCTTGAAGGTCTGAAGACAACAATGCAGGAGTAAATCATTTGTATTTCATGTCAGATGTTAGATGATGCTACTCGGAGTTTTCGAGACCGGCTACAGTCATGCGTTAACATAAGTGGCCAACGACGTGATCTAGAGAACACAAATGAAACAACAAAATTCCCAACATAGAGTATGTACAATCACAAATAAAAATATTTCTAACCAAAACTAAGTACAGCTTATTTAAAAGCCACGAGAACATTTATTATTAATAACGTTTGGTATATCAGATTTACTTTCTATAATGTTCCAGAAATTGAAAACCAATATAGAAACAGTGATCATACAAGAACTGTTTCATCCTAATTTTAAATATACAGGGTGTTTCAAAAATGACCGGTGTATTTGAAACGGCAATAAAAACTAAACGAGCAGCGACAGAAATACACCATTTGTTGCACTATGCTTGGGACAACAGTACATTTTCAGGCAGACAAACTTTCGAAATTACAGTAGTTACAATTTTCAACAACAGATGGCGCTGCGGTCTGGGAAACTCTATAGTACGATATTTTCCACATATCCACCATGCGTAGTCTCTGAATGAAATTACCCGAAACCTTTGACAACGTGTCTGGCGGAATGGCTTCACATGCAGATGAGATGTACTGCTTCAGCTGTTCAATTGTTTCTGGATTCTGGCGGTACACCTGGTCTTTCAAGTGTCCCCACAGAAAGGAGTCACAGGGGTTCATGTCTGGCGAATAGGGAGGCCAATCCACGCCGCCTCCTGTATGTTTCGGATAGCCCAAAGCAATCACACGATCATTGAAATATTCATTCAGGAAATTAAAGACGTCGGCCGTGCGATGTGGCCGGGCACCATCTTGCATAAACCACGAGGTGTTCGCAGTGTCGTCTAAGGCAGTTTGTACCGCCACAAATTCACGAAGAATGTCCAGATAGCGTGATGCAGTAATCGTTTCGGATCTGAAAAATGGGCCAATGATTCCTTTGGAAGAAATGGCGGCCCAGACCAGTACTTTTTGAGGATGCAGGAACGATGGGACTGCAACATGGGGCTTTTCGGTTCCCCAAATGCGCCAGTTCTGTTTATTGACGAAACCGTCCAGGTAAAAATAAGCTTCGTCAGTAAACCAAATGCTGCCCACATGCATATCGCCGTCATCAATCCTGTGCACTATATCGTGAGCGAATGTCTCTCGTGCAGCAATGGTAGTGGCGCTGAGGGGTTGCCGCGTTTGAATTTTGTATGGATAGAGGTGTAAACTCTGGCGCATGAGACGATACGTGGACGTTGGCGTCATTTGGACCGCAGCTGCAACACAGCGAACGGAAACCCGAGGCCGCTGTTGGATCACCTGCTGCACTAGCTGTGCGTTGCCCTCTGTGGTTGCCGTACGCGGTCGCCCTACCTTTCCAGCACGTTCATCCGTCACG